>NC_088864.1:36177824-36288488 GCF_032884065.1 Artemia franciscana | reverse complement strand
ATATGAAAAAATAGCCATATAGTACCATAAAGGCAAAGATATACTAAACAAGAGCTAAGAGCTCATATGGCACTTGTGACGAGGCGAGAAGAGCTAAGAGCCAAGAGATCATTTGGTATGACCTCTAACAAAATTCTATGAATCAATAGATTGATTTAAAAAGGAAAATAAGAGTCTTAATGTCGGTCAGGATTTAAAATAAGAGCTCTGAGTCAAGATGTCCTTCTAAATATCAAAATTCATTAAGATCCGATCACCCACTCGTAAGTTATAAATACCTAATTTTTTCCAATTTTTTCTCTCCCTTTAGCCCCCCCCCCCAGATGGTAGAATCTTGGAAAACGACTTTATCAAGTCAAAGTTGTGCAGCTCCCTGACACGCCTACCAATTTTCATCGTCCTAGCACGTCCAGAAGCACCAAACTCGCCAAATCACTGAACCCCTTCCCTCAACTCCCCCAAAGAGAGCGATTCCAGTACGATTCTGTCAATCACGCATCAAGGACATTTGTTATTCTATCCTACAAGCTTCATCCCGATTCCTTCACTCCAAGTGTTTTTCCAAGATTTCCCCCTCCAACTCCCCCCAATGTCAAAAGATCTGGTCGGGATTTGAAGTAAGAGCTCTGAGACATGAATTCCTTCTAAAAATCAAATCTCATTAAGATCCGATCATCTATTCGCAAGATAAAAATACCCCAATTTTCACGTTTTCCAAAAATTCCGGTTTGCCCCTCCAACTCCCCCCAATGTCACAGGATCTCTTAGGAATTTAAAATTAGAACTTTAAAGCACAAGATCCTTCTAAATATCAAATTCATTAAGATCTGGTCTCCCTTTCATAAGTCACAAATATCTCAATTTTCAAAATTACCCCCCCCCCCGCAATTCAACCAAAGAGAGCAGATCCGGTCCGGTTATGTCAGTCACGTATCTTAGACAGGTTTCTATTCTTCCCATCCAGTTTCATCCTGATCTCACCGCTTTAAGTATTTTCTAAGATTTCCGGTCCCCCAAACTGCCCCCCCCAATTACGCTTGATCCGGTTGAGATTTAAAATAAGATATCTGAATTATGAGCTCCTTCTAAATATGAAGTTTCATGAAGATCCGATCACTCCTTCGCAAGTTAAAAATACGTCATTTTTTCTTATTTTTCAGAATTAACCCCCTCCCCCCCCCAATAGAGCGGATCCGTTCCAATTATGTAAATCACGTATGTAAGACTTCTGATTATTTTCCCCACCATGTTTCATCCCGATCCCTCCAATCTAAGCGTTTTCCATGATTTTAGGTTCCCCCACCCCAAACTCCCCCAAATGTCACCAGATCCGGTCAGGATTTAAATAATTGTATTGAGACACGATATCCTTCTAAATCAAATTTCATTGAGATCCGATCACCCGTTCGTAAGTTAAAAATACCTCATTTTTTCTAATATTTCAGAATTAACCCCTCCCCCAACTACCCCAAAGAGAGCGGATCCGTTCCGTTTATGGCAATCATGTATCCAGGACTTGTGCTTGTTTTTCCCACGACGTTTTATCTCGATCCCTCCACTAAGTGTTTTCCAAGTTTTAGGTTTCCCCCTCCCAACTCCCCCCCCCCAATGTCACCAGATCCGGTCGGGTTTAAAATAAGAGCTCTGAGCCACGACATCCTTCTAAATATCAAATTTCATTGAGATCCGATCACTTGATCGTAAGTTAAAAATACCTCATTTTTTCTAATTTTTCAGAAATAACCCCCCCCCGCCAACTACCCCAAAGAGAGCGGATCCGTTCCGTTTATGTCAATCATGTATCTAGGACTTGTGTTTATTTTTCCCACCAAGTTTCGTCCCGATCCCTCAACTCTAAGTGTTTTCCAAGTTTTAGGTTTCCCCCCTCCCAACTCCCCCCCCCCCAATGTCACCAGATCCGGTCAAGCTTTAAAATAAGAGCTCTAAGACACGATATCCTTCTAAACATCAAATTTCATTGAGATCCGATCATCCGTTCGTAAGTTAAAAATACCTCATTTTTCCTAATTTTTCAGAATTACCCCCCCCCCCCCCCAACTACCCCAAAGAGAGCGGATCAGTTCCGATTATGTCAATCATGTATCTGGGACTTGTGCTTATTTTTCCCATCACGTTTCATCCCGATCCCTCCACTCTAAGTGTTTCCCAAGATTAAGTGTTTCCCAAGGTTTCCTCCCTCCAACTCCCCCCAATGTCATCAGATCCGGTCGGGATTTAAAATAAGAGCTCTGAGACACAATATCATTCTAAATATCAAATTTCACTGAGATCCGATCACCCGTTCGTAAGTTAAAAATACTTCATTTTTTCTATTTTTTACAAATTAACCGGCCCCCACTTCCCCCCCCCCAGATGGTCAAATTGGGGAAAACGACTATTTCTAATTTAAGCTGGTCATGTTCCTGATACGCCTGCCAAATTTGAATTTGACCCCCCCCCCCTTCCCATAGCAAATGATGCCCCTGAACTAAATGAAAAGTAATTTAAATAAAACACCTCGAGATAATGCGCATTACTAGTAATAACCCTACATGGATTGCTCGTTTAGTTATCTTTTCATTTTATTTTTACACTAGCCTCTCTCTAGTACGGCCAACATCCCATTTCTTTTCAAAATTAAATAAAAAAAACAAGTTTTTTCAACTGAAAGTAAGGAGTGACATCAAAACTTAAAACGCACAGAAATTACTTCGTATATGAAAGAGGCTGCTTCCTCATCAACGCCCCGCTCTTTACGCTAAAGTTTGACTCTTTCTCTCAATTCTTCTTTCTAAAACAGTAAAAAAACTTTAGCGTAAAGAGCGGGGCGTTGATGAGGAAGCAGCCTCTTTCATATACGAAGTAATTTCTGTGCGTTTTAAGTTTTGATGTCACTCCTTACTTTCAGTTGAAAAAACTTGTTTTTTTTATTTAATTTCTGAACGTTTTTGAATCAATGCATGTTTTGATTTTGGCTCTCCGCAGAGGAATAATCAAAACGAAATTTGCATATTTTTTTTTTGGCTCAATGGCTTTCTCATAATTTTGATCGAATGATTTTGAGAAAAAAAGAGCGGGGGACGAAGCCTAGTTGCCCCCCGATTTTTTGGTTAATTAAAAAGGCAACTAGAACTTTTAATTTTTTACGAATCTTTTTATTGGTAAAAGATTTACGTAACTTATAAATTAGCTTACGTAAAGAACTTTTGTATTCTCATGTTTTTATTACATATATGAGGGGATTCGCCCCATCGTCAGTACCTCGCTCTTTACACTAAAGCTTAAATTTTATCCCAATTCATTAAGAATGACCCCCTGAATCACAAAAGCCGTAGAATAAGTAGTTGAAATTACCGAAAATACTTTAGCGTAAAGAGCGAGGTATTAGAAGGAGGTGAGCCCCTCATATGGGTAATAATTTCTGTTTGTTTTAAGTTTTATTGCTGTTCCTTACTTCCAGCTGAAAAAGCTTTTTCACTTTTTTTTTTAATTGTTTTTTTTTTAAATAATGCTAGTAAATCCTGCTCTCCCTTCATGGAAATTTTCTTCTCCCATTACAAATTCTCGAAGGAAAGTTCCCCCAGCATATCCCCCTCTTCTCAACCCCTCCCCCAAACCAAAAAAATCCTCCTGAAAACGCCTGTATACTTCCCAATAACCATTACTATATGTAAGCACAGGTCAAAGTTTGTAACTTGTTGCCCCTCCCACGGGGACTGTGGGGGAGTAAGTCGTCCCCAAAGACATAGTTATAAGGTTTTTCGACTACGCTGAATAAAATGGCTATCTCAGAAATTTGATCCGTTGACTTTGGGAAAATAATTAGCGTGGGAGGGGGCCTAGGTGCCCTCCAATTTTTTGGTCACTTAAAAAGGGCACTAGAACTTTTCATTTCCGTTAGAATGAGCCCTCTTGCAACATTCTAGGACAACTGGGTCGATACGATCACCCCTGGGGAAAAAAAAAACAAAAAAACAAAAAAACAAATAAACACGCATCCGTGATCTGCCTTCTGGCAAAAAATGCAAAATTCCACATTTTTTTAGATAGGAGCTCGAAACTTCTACAGTAGGGTTCTCTGATACGCTGAATCTGATGGTGTGATTTTCGTTAAGATTCTATGACTTTTAGGGGGCGTTTCCCCCTATTTTCTAAAATAACGCAAATTTTCTCAGGCTCGTAACTTTTGATGGGTAAGACTAAACTTGATGAAACTTATATATTTAAAACCAGTATTAAAATGCGATTCTTTTGATGTAGCTATTGGTATCAAAATTCCATTTTTTAGAGTTTCGGTAACTATTGAGCCGGGTCGCTCCTTACTACAGTTCGTTACCACGAACTGTTTGATTCATTTTAAGCGTATGGAAAACTAAATATGTGTTTGCAGGAGGATCTAGAGGAACTGCAGTTTTAGCTTATTTCGCTCCCAGTGGCGTCAATTGGGGGGGGGGGGGGCAATTTCCACCTCCTCTAGATTTTCTGTCCCACCTCTAGATTTCGAAAAAATATTCGTTTTCATTAATAGGTATTTTTGGGACATTAAGCGAAAAATATTTGCCCCTCCCCCTCTATATTCTGAAAAATCAATTCCCTTTCCTTAAATTTTCGTGAACTGACCCCACAAATTGTTCCTCCTAAAACTGTTTTTAACACCTGAAAAAAAATATTTACAGATCAGAAAAAAGGACATTATTTCTGCCTCCAAATGAATACCATTCCATATATGAGCCTTTAAAATAGCAACTACATGAAAATAATGGCGATACGCGTTTTACATACGAGATTTCAATTTCAAGCTGAATCTGACTCATTCAAAAACCCGATTTTAAAACTGGTAGCTTAAGCAAACCCTTTCATAGATACTCCAGAACAGGACACAGCTGGTAATTTTTGCTCATATGACGTGAAGCTGGCAAGCTTTACGTTATTATTTATTTACGTTTACGGTTGTTTATTATTTTTGTTTTCCATTAACAGTAATTTCAGTTCATTTCAACTTTAAATTAATAGGTGAGTAATTCTGCTTGTTTCAGGTTTTAATATTGCTGCACTTTTCTTTAAACGTTGTTCTTTCCTAACTGATGTCAAATGAAAAAGTTTTTTTTTAACTGAAAGTAAGGAGCGACATTAAAACTTAAAAAGCACAGAGATTACTCGTATACGAAAGGGACTGTTCCCTCCTCAATGCCCCGCTTTTTACGCTATTACATAAAAAACTAGTTTTTTTAACTGAAAGTAAGGAGCGACATTAAAACTTAAAACGAACAGAAATTACTCCGTATATGAAATGGGTTGTCCCCTCCACAATCCCTCGCTCTTTACGCTAAAGCTTTTAATTGTTTTTAAAAGCAGCATTGTGGCAAAGAGTCAAACTTTAGCGTAAAGAGCGAGGGATTGCGGAGGGGACAACCCATTTCATATACGGAGTAATTTCTGTTCGTTTTAAGTTTTAATGTCACTCCTTACTTTCAGTTAAAAAAACTAGTTTTTTTATGTAATTTCTGAACGTTTTTGAATTAATGCATGTTTGATTTTGGCTCTCCACACATAAATTATTAAAATGAAATTTGCATATTAATTCCTTTTTTGGCTAAATGGCTTTCTCTTAGTTTTGATCAGACGATTTTCAGAAATAAGGGATGGGGAAGGAGGCCTAGTTGCCATGCAATTTTTTTCGGTTACATAAAAAGGCAACTATAAATTTTAATTTTTAACGAATTTTTTTATTAGTAAAAAATATACGTAACTTAAGAATTAACTTACGTAACAAACTTTTATATTCTTTAATTTTTATTATGTATATGAGGGGGTTTGTACCCTCGTTAATACCTCGTTCTTTACACTAAATCGTAAGTTTTGTCCCAATTCTTTAAGAATGACCCCTGAATCAGAAAGGCAGTAGAATAAATAGTTGAAATTACTAAAAATACTATAGCATAAAGAGCGAGGTATTTATCTCCTCCTAAATACCTCACTCTTTATGCTAAAGTATTTTTAGAACCCCAAATATGCGTAATAATCTCTGTTCGTTTTAAGTTTCAATGCTACTCTTTACTTTCAATTGAAAAAACTTTTCCATGTTTATTTTTTCATTGTTTTTTTTTATAGTAATTTTAGAAAATTCTGCGCCCTTTTCATTGAATTTTTGTTCCCTCATGACATATTTCTCCAAGGAAAGATCCTCCCACATAGCCCCCTCCCCTCAACCCCACCCCCAAAACCAAAAAAAAAATCCCCTGAAAACGACTGTACACTTGCCAATAACCATTATTATATGTAAACACTGGTTGAAGTTTGTAACTTGCAGCCCCTCCCCCAGGGATTGTGGGGGAGTAAGTCATTCCCAAAGACATGGTTATTATGGTTTTTGACTATGCGGAACAAAATGGCTATCTCAAAATTTTGATCTGTTGACTTTGGAGAAAAAATGAGCGTGGGAGGGGGCGTAGGTGCCCTCCAATTTTTTTGGTCGCTTAAAAAGGGCACTAGAACTTTTCATTTCCGTTAGAATGAGCCCTCTTGCGACATTCTAGGACCACTTGGTCGATACGATGACCCCTGGGAAAAAAAAACAAACAAACAAACAAATAAACACGCACCCGTGATTTGTCTTCTGGCAAAAAATACTAAATTCCACTAGATAGGAGCTTGAAAATTTTACTTTATGGTTCTCTGATACGCCGAATGCGATGGTGTGATTTTCGTTAAGATTCTGTGACTTTTAGGGGGTGTTTCCCCCTATTTTCTAAAATAAGGCAAATTTTTTCAGGCTCGTAAGACTAAATTTGATGAAACTTATATATTTAAAATCAGCATAAAAATCTGATTCTTTTGATGTATATTTTAGCATCAAAATTCCGTTTTTTAGAGTTTCGTTTACTATTGAGCCGGGCCGCTCCTTACTACAGTTCGTTACCACGAACTGTTTGAAAATTTGACTCATTCTCTCAACTTCACTTTTTAAAACAATGAAAAACTTTAGCGTAAAGAACGGGGCGTTGAGGAGGGAACAGCCCCTTTCAAATACGGAGTAATTTATGTGGTCTCGTGGTCTTAAGTTTCAATGTTGCTCCTCACTTTCAGTTAAAAAAAAGACTAGTTTTTTTATCTAATTTATGAACATTTTTGAATTAATGTACGTTTTGATTTTGGCTCTCCGCACATGAATAAGGAAATTTGCACAATAATTTTTTTTTTTTTTTTTTTTTTTTTTGGTTAAATGGCTTTCTCTTAGTTTTGATCGGACGATTTTGAGAAAAATGAGCTGGGAGAGGAGGCCTAGTTGCCCTACAATTTTTTGGTTACTTAAAAAGGCAACTAGAACTTTTAATTTTTTACGAACGTTTTTATTAGTAAAAAATATGTAACATACGAATTAACTTACGTAAGGAGCTTCTATATTCGTATATTTTTACTATGTATATTAGGAGGTTTGCCCCCTCGTTAATGCCTCACTCTAAACACTAAAGCTTAAATTTTCTCCCAATTCTTTAAGAATGACCTCTGAATCACAAAGGCCGTAAAATAAATAGTTGAAATTACTAGGTATACTTTAGCGCAAAGTGCGAGTTATTTAGGAGGAGATGGACCCTCATATGCGTAATAATTTCTGGTCATATTAAGTTTGAATGCTTCTCCTTACTTTCAGTTGAAAAAAAATTTTTTACAAATTATTATTTCATTGTTCTTTGTTTTAAATAATGCTAGAAAATCCTGTGTCCCCTTCATGAAAATTCTCTTCCCCCATGTAAAATTCCCCCATGGAAAGATCCTCCCACGTAACCTCTTCCCCTCAACCCCCCCAACCAAAAAAAATCCCCCAGAAAACATCTGTACGCTTCCCATTAACAATTACTATACGTAAACACTGGTCAGAGTTTCTCCCCCGGGGACTCTGAGGGAGCGAGTCGTCCCCAAAGACTCAGTTATTAGGTTTTTCGACTATGCTGAACAAAATGGCTATCTCAAAATTTTGATCCGTTGAATTTGGGAAAAAATGACCGTGGGAGGGGGCCTAGACGCCCTCCAATTTTTTGGTCACCTAAAAAGGGCACTAGAGCTTTTGATTTCCGTTCGAATGTGCCCTCTCGCGACATTCTAGGACCAATGGGTTGATATGATCACCCCTGGGAAAAAGAAAACAAAAACAAAGAAACAAAGAAAGGCGCACCCGTGATCGGTCTTCTGGTAAAAAATACTTTACCAATACTTTGTAGATAAGCTCGAAACCTCTGCAGTGGGGTTCTCTGATACGCTGAATGCGATGGTTTGATTTTCGTTAAGATTCTATGAATTTTAGGGGGGTTCTCTCCCCTGTTTTCCAAGATAAAGCAAATTTTCTCAGGCTCGTAACTTTTGATGGGTATAAATTTGATGAAACTTATATATTTAAAATCAGCATAAAAATCCGATTCTTTTTATGTAACTATTGGTATAAAAATTCTGTTTTTGGAGTTTCGTTCACTATTAAGCCTGGTCGTTCCTTATGTACAGTTCATTATCACGAACTATTTGATATGTTTGCTCAAAGTTAGGATCTTCTTGTAAAAAAAAAAAAAAAAAAAAAAAAAAAAAAAAAAAAAAAAAAAAAAAAATCAATCAAATGTCTTATATTTGCTTTTCACTTCTGATCGGAAAAAATTGACGAATTTTTCGGCGTTACGAATCGAGGCTACTAATTATTTTTTCAAAATAATTTCAGACCAATAGTAGAAAATAAGGTCAACGTGAATTCAACGAAAATAAGTTTTGAAGGGTTATTGAATGTAATTAGATAAACGGAGCTAAAAATGCAATTCAAGTATCTGTAACAAAACGCATCACATAGCCTACATATTTAGCTAAGAGCTTATATTACACCATGTTCTGTCTTTATAATTGGAGAAACTTTTTATAAGGGAGTAAGAGGTTCCAAAGAGGGCTCATGGAGTCAAAACCCCTCATTTTCTCCCATAGACTTCGTAAATGTAGACACATTTTCGCAAATAATTTAAGGCTGATACTGCGATAGCAAAATACAAAAGCAAAATACTTAGTAGAAGCTTTACAATTGTGTTTTCTTTCCAAAAGTACGATTCATTTATAAATGTTTTGTCAATAATTACAAATTTGAGGCTAAACTGTAATTTCAGTGTCCAAAAGCAAAACATGGTACATAGTCTATATTTTTCAAAAATAGGCTTTCAGTTTTAACGACAGTTTGCGATTATAAATGTGAGCCTAATATTATGATAAAGGAGTTAAAAAGAAAAGCTTATACAGTAAATAAAGTCTTCCAAACGATGTATGCTTCCCATTAAAGTTATTATTTATGAGTTTTTGAGTCACTATTTACAAATATGAGGGTAAAACTGCAATATAAGCGTCCTTAAATCACAATACATTGCCAATACGTTTCACTAATGGCTTACAATTTTTACCACTTTTTCATACTGAGGAGCTCTTAGACTGTTAATAACATGTCTGAGGCTAATATTGTAACAAAGATCCAAAAGTAAATCAAGGCAAGTTGAAATTCTTAAATGGTATTTGATCTTGACGTGTATAAAAATCAAAGGTAAACTTACTAAAACGGCATCTATCATGAGACCTGAAACAGCGTTAGTTCCAATTGCGTCGGTTGTCACATTAATAAGCTCCATTTTTCTCAATGGAGATGGGAAGCAGGAGCTTGGGATTGTTGAAACTATTCGAGAATGAGCTATCCAAATATCTCCCTTCAATTCTTCAACTGGATGGTATTCGGTATTACTACTTTGACGTTCGATTATTGTTGAGGTAGGCATTCGAAAAGCATTGCTTGATAAGTGCAGCCTATTAATGAAAGATATTGCGATGGATCGAACACGGGAAAATGGAGCATCTTGTAAATGAACACTCTAAAATAAAACCTGAATTAAATTTTGTACTGAAAGTAAAACACTTTGAAACTTATAGAAGTTTTGTTTTCCTTGAAAGCATGTTTAAATACGCAGATATCAGGACTACATGCCTAAAATGTACCTACTTTTGTATCCAACAAGCTTGGGATGTATGGGCTCAAAATGTAAGGTATTTGTGTGTTGAAAGGTACTTGTGTATTGTCGGAAATAATTAGCTTAGCCTGAGTTAGATAAACTACTATGTAGGTATATTATAATTAAATATCCATATATAGAGTTGGTTATGTTAGAAATTTATTATAATGCGTTCTAGACGGCCTGCTTTCCATAATTCTCAGTTGTAGTTTCATAATTTAGCTACTAAAATATTATATTTTCATTATATTTTGGTATATTTCATTACGATTAACATGACTTCACTTCTTGAGTGTGGTTGGTACAATATATAAGTACCGTTGAGGTAATGCAGATACTAAAATATAGGTACGCTAAACTAATTACAAACAGTGTTTCCGTTCGTCAAAAATAATAGCTTAATTAAACTAGAATAACTTCGAAAGAGCATGTCATATTCTGACATAATCTATTGGAGATCCAAACCGTTGGTTATTGTCCTGAAATGAGACCCAATAGGCGGAATAATTTTGTATTCTTGCCAGAACTTTCACCAAATTCCTTGGAAACATTTTCCGGTGTGAAAGAAACGGCATTTAGCTCAGCGTCATGGCAGTCGACGTAAGCCTGAAATATTGCTCCAGACAAATTACATCAAAACAACTTATTCCTTCCAAAAAGGATGCAACTTTTTCATCAGTGCCAAAAAAAGACTCCTTGACAATTATAAATCATGATTTTTTTTCAATTAGCAATGGCTTCTATTGGTAATTCCACAAAAAACATGATTGGGGCGATGCCTCAATTTCTTTGAAATGACTGCTATATTAGTAGTCGTTTTTTTTTTTTTTTTTTACATAGGGTCTGATTCAACCTGAATTTGTGTGCCAATTAGCCCTAAAAAAAACATCAAAACTTAGTGATCATTGTTTCTATGATCAGTTATCTTTTCGGAGTTAGGAAATTACAAAAGTGGGAGGCTTTTTTCTCTCTCCTTATGGGTGGTTTTTAACATCAATTTATATCAGTATAAACTAATTTACATTCAATCAAACATGGGTCTTTTAACTATTAAAGTTACCGTAAAATTCTTTTTCCGTTAACACATCAAAGTAAAGTCCAGATACATAACGTAATGCTGCAAAAGGGGGAAAAGTTTGATTTAAGAATAATTTCTTTGCATATTTAAGTCCTAACTCGCCTATGATTTTACGTATCGGTAGGCTTAAAACTTTAATGCAAGGTCTCAAAGACAAGGGCAAGGAGCTTTTCAAGAGCAGTGTAGGAAATCTATTGATGTGACGCGTCTCAGTTATGGCTGTATTTTTGGCTACAATCAAACAGTTCGTGGTAACGAACTGTAGTAAGGAGCGACCCGGCTCAATAGAAAACGAAACTCTAAAAAACGGAAATTTGATGCTAAAAGATACATCAAAAGAATCGGATTTTCATTCTGATTTTAAATATATAAGTTTCATCAAATTAATCCGTGTCATCAAAAGTTAAATTTGCCTTATTTTGGAAAATGGGGGAAACACCCCCTAAAAGTCATAAATCTTAACGAAAATCATAGCATCGCATTCAGCGTATCAGAGAACACTATAGCAAAAATTTCAAGCTCCTATCTACAAAAATTTGGAATTTCGTATTTTTTGCCAGAAGACAGATCACGGGTGCGTGTTTTTTTTTTTTTTTTTTTTTTTTTTTTTTTTTTTTTTTTTTAGGGGTCATCGTATTGACCAAGTGGTCCTAGAATGTTGCAAGAGGGCTCATTCTAACGGAATTGAAAAGTTCTAGTGCCCTTTTATGTGACCAAAAAATTGCAGGGCACCTGGGCCCCCTCCCACGGTCATTTTTTTCTCAGTCAACGGATAAAAATTTGGAGATAGCCATTTTGTTCCGAATAGTCGAAAACCATAATAACTATGTCTTTGGGGATGACTTACTTCCTCACAGTCCCCGGGGGAGGGGCTGCAAGTTACAAACTTTTACCAGTGTATATATACAGTAATGGTTATTGGGAAGTGTGGCCTACAGACGTTTTCAGGGAGATTTTTCGGTTTGTTGGAGAGTTGAGGGGAGGGGGTTATGTGCGAGGATCTTTTCTTGGAGGAATATGGCATGGGGAAGAGAAATTCAATGAAAAGGGCGCAGGATTTTCTATTATTACTATAGAAAAAACAATGAAAAAATAAACATGAGAAAGTTTTTTCAATTGAAAGTAAGGAGTAGCATTCAAACTTAAAATGAACAGAGATTATTACGCATATGAGGGGTTCTTCTCCTCCTAAATACCTCGCTCTTCATGCTCTTTAAGTATTTTTAGTAATTTCAACTATTTATTATACGGCCTTTCTGATTCAGGGGTTATTCTTAAAGAATTGGGACAAAATTAAAGAAAAAAAACTAGTTTTTTTAACTGAAAGTAAGGAGCGACATTAAAACTGAAAACGAACAGAAATTACTCCGTGTATGAAAGGGGCTGTTCCCTTCTCAACGCCCCGCTCTTTACGCTAAAGTTTTTACTGTTTAATAAAGTAGAATTTAGAGAAAGAGTCAAACTTTAGCGTAAATAGCGAGAAGGGAACAGCCCCTTTCATACACGGAGTAATTTCTGTTCGTTTTCAGTTTTAATGTTGATCCTTACTTTCAGTTAAGAAAAAAAATCGTTAATTTTATTTAATAACAAAAGAAAAGCACAATAAGCAAATCATTGATTGCAATAGGTTTCAATAAGTTCTTTTGAACACAGTCCAATAATTGCAATTGGTTATCGAACCCTATAGATTACAAAAATCATTTACAGTAAGCTAATTGAAGGCGGGATTAATTTACATAAACCCTTTTTACTGTGCAAAGGGTATCAGCTCTTCCTGCGTTCACACTTGAAGGAATAAATCCTCAAAGCTTGGTTTCTGCTTGGTTTCTTTTACAACCATTCAAAAGCTAAATTAATTTCAACATAAAAATTAACCACACACTGCAAAGTAAAGAAGCAAGCATAACGGTCAGCACAGGGTATCGGTATATATCTAGATTTTGCTTGTTTCATTATTATATTTTTACAGAAATATAAAATACTTAGTTATACCGATAATACTGATCACGTAAATCAGAATTATCAATTTTACTTGTCTGCTTTTTTAATTTGAAATTACTAAAGTTTGCTCTTTACGCTACAGTTTGAATCTTTCTCTCAATTGTGCTTTTTAAAACAGTAAAAAACTTTAGCGTAAAGAGCGGGGCGTTAAGGAGGGAACAGCCTCTTTCATATAAGGAGTAATTTCAGTTCGTTTTAAGTTTTAATATCGCTCCTTACTTTCAGTTAAAAAAAAAAACTTTTTTTTATTTAATTACGGAACGTTTTTGAATTAATGCATGTTTTGATTTTAGCTCTCCGCACATGAATAATTAAAAAAAATTGCATATTAATTTATTTTTATGGCTAAATGGCTTTCTCATAGCTTTAATTGGACGATTTTGAGAAAAAAGGAGCGAGGGAGTAGGCCTAGTTACCCTTCAATGTTCTGGTTATTTAAAAAGGCAACTAGAACTTTTAATTTTTTACGAACGTTTTTATTAATAAAAATATACGTAACTTACGAATTAACTTGCGTAACAGACTTCCACATTCATATCTTTTGTTATGTATATGAGGGGTGCCACGCCCTCGTCAATACCTCGCTCTTTACACTAAAGCTTAAGTTTTGTCCCAGTTCCTTAAGAGTGACCCCTGAATCACAAAGGCCGTATAATAAATAGTTGAAATTAATAAAAGTACTTTAGCGTAAAGAGCGAGGTATTAGGAGGAGGTGAACCCCTCATATGCGTAATAATTTCTTATTAGGAGGAGGTGAACCCCTCATATGCGTAATAATTTCTGTTCGTTTTAAGTTTTAATGCTGCTCCTTACTTTCAGTTGAAAAAACTTTTCATATTTATTTTTTCATTGTTCTTTAAAAAAATGCTAAAAATCCTGCGCCCTTTTCATAGAAATTTTCTTCCCCATGACAAATTCCTTCATGGAAAGCTCCCCCCGAATAACCCCCTTCCCTCAACCCCTCCACCCAACCAAAAAAATCCCCCTGAAAGCGTCTGTACACTTCCCAATAACCATTACTATGTGTAAACACTGGTCAAAGTTTGTAACTTGTAACCCCTTCCATGTGGACTGTGGGGGAGTAAGTCGTCCCCAAAGACATAGTTATTAGATTTTTCGACTATGCAAAATGAAATGGCTATCTCAGAATTTTGATCCGGTGACTTTGGGGGAAAATGAGCATGGGAGGGGGCCTAGGTGCCCTCCAATTTTTTGGTCACTTAAAAAGTGCACTAGAACGTTTAATTTCCGTTAGAATGAGCCCTCACACGACATTCTAGGACCACTGGGTGGATATGATAACCCCTGGGAAAAAAACAAAACAAAAAAAAACAAACAAATAAACACGCATTCGTGATCCGTCTTGTGGCAAAAACGCAAAATTCCACATTTTTGCAGATAGGAGCTCGAAACTTCTACTGTTGGGCTCTCTAATAAGCTGAATCTGAGGGTGTGATTGTCGTTAAGATTCTATGACTTTTAAGGGGTGTTTTTCCCTATTTTCTAAAATAAGGCAAAATTTCTCAGGCTCGTAACTTTTGATGGGTATATTTTGATGGGTAATGAAATTTATATATTCAAAATCAGCATTAAAATGCGATCCTTTTGATGTAACTATTGTTATAAAAATTCCACGAACTGTAGTAAGTCACTCCTTACTACAGTTCGTTACCACGAACTGTTCGATAGGTGTGCATAAAAGAATACATTTCTTACCTTTCCACCTCACAAGCTAAAAAATAGACTTATTACCTGAATTATGAATCAATACTTCCCTGGTGGAAAATAGTTCCAAGAATGTGTTCCTCTCCATTTTCAAAATCTGTCCATATCACCTTCAATATTTGTTCTAAGCCTTTTCCGACATGCTGCAACATACCGTATTTGATAGCTACTAACCTGCCGAGTATGTAAGCTCTCTTGTGTAAAATCATGCCTACACACAACGTTAAGAGAGAACACCCTCCTCCCCTATAGGCCCCTTACCCCTTGAAAAACCTTTCTGAAACGCCTTTCCCCCGACTCTAAGGGTTGAGCCTCAGCACATTTATGTGCAGACCCCTTAAAGCGAGTGAGTCTAAAAATTTTCTCTTACACTCATTTAACATCAACGTGCTTGGTAGTGTCAAAGTTAAGTGCCATGTTGCAGTTTTGGTGCCATTTCCAGAGTGGAGAAGGGTAGGAAACGTCTTAGATCATCTTTAGATAGGTAGTGGCAAGAGAAATTTTCAAAATTTATACGAATTCGATTGGCTACAAAGATAAGTGTCAGAGGGATTTAGCCAAGGAAAACAAGAAAATATTGAAGAATTTTTTCGATGGATTAGGTCAAACATTAAATATTGGGCTAACGCTCGGTTCAACAGAAAAGGTATTAAGGAAAAACACGTTTTCGTTTTTATATGTACCCATTAATTAACAGAAACAATATGCATTTTTATGCATTTCTAAATATCTCAAGGACTCCCTCCTAGGATTAAATTTTGCCTGGAGTCTTGCGTGAAAAAACACATTAGCGGAAAAACTATTTTGATATTAAGTGTCTGAATTTGGGCGGCTATATTAGTGTCAAATATCGTATACCACTAAGTGTTCCTAAGCAAGGATACCTTCGCAGAAAGGCAGGGGGCTTAAGTAAAAGACAGGGTGAATGTACTGAAATCTGCAAAATTTCGTAGCATTAGACGAAATTAAGACGCTTTTCTGACGAAAAGCAGCTTTTCAAAGTTTAATTTTCCTCTTGGGTTAACTATTCTGTTCTTTTTTTTTTAGTAAGTTAGTCTTGTTCATTACCAATTTTTCAAAACCTGTCTTTCTCCCCTTGGTCTTACAGATACTGCTAAGTTTCGCACTGAATATTTTTGGTTATTTAAGCAGGGGTAGGGGGGAATCTTGGTCCTTTTTTTCCTCTTTTAGATGCCTACGATTGTGGAGTTATCAAGGTTCCATTTCAAAGCAGATTTAACTAAGGCTGCAGAGAGCAAGCCTTGGCCCATAGTAACCGAAAACGAAAAATCCGTTCTGAACAAGAACTATTTAATATTAAAAAAATCTGTCAATCTCAAAAACTTGAAAATAATAACTATTATTCAGCTTCGACTAAATAGACAAAATTTTGTGCATTTAGACAAAAGTATTCGACAAGAGTTTTCGAAATTTGACAATTTCGAATAAGAGCATGAAACCCCTTAAAAATGACGGATCTAAATGATAGTGGTAATAATACAACACACATAAGAATAGCCATTGTCGAAAATCCTGCATCTGAGAATTACACCCTCACATCGTGAAAATAAAAAAAAAACATTTTAATATGTTTTGCACTATTGTCATTGGTTCAGTTTTTTAGGGGGGGGGGTGAGATTGTGCTGAACCAGTCATAGAATATTGGTAGAGGCTCAAAGGACGAAGTTTTAAATTCCTAGTGATCTTTTAAGTCATTAAAGAGATCGTACCGTATCAAAGTGCCATGTTCTGCCATTTTGAGCTGTAAAAGTGTAATTTCGGCCCACCTAGATCCAAAATAACTGAGGGTGCGAATTTTGAGATAGCCTATTGATTTGCAAAGGCACTAATCCACCTGCCATCATGTCAAAATTGAATAGTTGCATTTTAAACAGAACAGTCGAAAAACACAAAAAAGTGCCTCCGAGGATGACTCGACTTGGGATATGCCAGTGGTGGGGGGCCCAAAAATTACACAAATAACCAGTATTAAACAGAAGCTTCCCGGATGTACTTAAAAGAAATGTATAAATATTTCACCTTGTCGAAAATTAGTCATTTAACAACTTTCAATATGCGTCATTGAAGGGCCCAAGGTGAAATAATTCGCAATTTCAGACATGTTGTTCATCTTTTGCCTCGGGATTATTTTGGGAATTGTGTATTAAATTTTTCAGGGGAAATTTTTCACGGTGACGGGAGTTGGAATTCCTGGCATGATTTGGCATGATTTGAAAAATGGTCAGAAATTAAATATAAAAAAAAAGTTTTTTCAACTAAAAGTAAGGAAGAAGTTCAAAACTTAGAACGAACAGAAATTAATCTGTGTATGAGGGGGGCTCTTCCTCATCCTTTGCTCTAAAGTGAGACTTTGTGTCCCAATTCTTCAAGAACGACTCTTGAAACACTAGGGTCGTTGAATTTGAATGAAAGATATTTTTAAAGAGCTTTAAAACTTCTGCGTAAAGAGCGAATGTTAAGGAACGGGCAGTTCTCCTCATATACGAAATAATTTCTGTTCGTTTTAAGTTTTAAAGTTGCTCTTTACTTTTAGTTTAAAAAAAGTTGTTTTATTTTATTATTAAACTGCAGTATAGAATTGACTGTAGAGTAAGAATGTTTTTAAGATCAACAAACAAAATTTTAGCTCTATAACTTCTGAATCTATTGCAAAATACCAAATACTGATTTAGCAAGAATTATCAATAAAATGTTATTTCGCTCAGAAAATAAAACCCAAAATAATGAGACGACACCTTTTGAAAAGTGGCCAATTAGTATCATGTAGGCTATTATAAAATAAACCTTGCCGTTAGTGCTATTCATTTAGTCAGAATGAACTAGGCTGGAGTTACCCCAACAATGGGGTAACTGGAGTAAAAATAGGGCAAATAAAATCAAGGAATAGAAAAACACAAAGTAATTTATTTTACCTACTTTAGCTTGATAGAGCCTATTGAGGTTTGATCTGTTCTGTATACTTTATATTAGAAGATTCATCGTAATTGATTCATCAACATAATTAGTCGTCAGTCTTTGTTGTATTGTTAATCGGAAGTCTTTTTTTTTAATAACTAGGACCATCTTGTTAGCCTTTCAGAAACGCAGAATTCACACAGACAAAAACATCCATTACTAATTTCGAGAAGGTTTTATTTTCACACGTCTTAAACATTTCTCATTTTTCCTGTGCAACAGTTTCTGTAAGGAGTCCTAAATATTGGACTAAACGTCTAGACAGTTCTCGTTCATTGACTGATCTGGTTACAGGTTTCTTGTTTATGTTCCAAGACGCCCCCTGCCGTTATCAATCACCCATTTGCCCAAGTACAGAATTGGCACAGATTCGACCCATTGGGCATGCTGCCATGATTAGCACTGTTGTACAACCCCTGAGTTTTATAACTGACTATGTCTTTCGAAAGAATTTATATTAAAATCCAGAAGACGCGTTGTTTTTTTAGGAGCAACACAAAGGGGCGCAACGAAAATTCTTTTCTATTTTTTTAAATTAAAACGAAGAAAAATTTTGTCTATTGATGTATCTATCCAGGTTTAATAAGAACGATTAATGTCAGAGAACGTCTTGAGGTGCCACAAATTGGCCATATTTAACATTCAGTATTGCATTGTTATTTCGCAATGGTTTGCTCTGATTCTGATTGGATCAAATACTTCAAGATATCAAATGGTAAAGAGCGAACAGAAATGCAACGATATAAGTGAAGTCAGTATGACGGCACTAGAACCTCAAGGTCCAAACCAGCGGTGCTGATCTCCGTTTCCTGGCCCTTCAGCCAGGAAGTGTAATGGGGGGTTGGGGTCAGCCATCCTGTGCTTTCACAGACCCTTCCTGCTTACATACTCCAGATTTCTCCAGGTACCCATTTAGAGCTGGGTCGACTCTGGCTGAGCTTACAGAGCATGCCACTGACCCCGTCCCAAATTAAATAACAGGCTATGACAGGGATCGAGCCCCTGTCCCTTGGACAAATAATTCTTAAACCAGCGCGCCAACCACTTAGCCAGGGCGACTTTATGCAACGATATAGTGCCCCTTTGAAACAATGAAAGATGTCGTACTACAGCAATGTCCCGATTTCTGCTTGTTTATACCCCAAAATAAAATGTTGGACTGAAAATTTGTCACGTGACAAAAACAAGAATTTGTTTCATAAATATGTCATTTAAAGGTCTATGAAAAAAGAATGCATTTTGAAAGAATACTGTAATTTGAAAGAAAATATATGTGTAGCCTATAAGTATTTCTTAGCTTTCAAGAGAATACATGTTTTTCTTTTACTGATGTATTTTTAACAACATATAACCTTAATCAGTTTTCGTCCAAAATGTCACATGCGAGTTATGCAGGGGAGGACCACGATATGCAGTGCTAGACCATTTTGTAGTTGTGCATAGTTTCACGCCAACTATTGGGGCGGGGATCAGGGTTGCATTAAACCTCAGTAAATACCATTTTCAGGGCCAAATTTTCAAACTATGTCAGAAATCGTTCCGGTCAATTTGGAGGGGGGATTTATCCCACAATATTCAGTCTTTGCAGCATTCGGACTAAGTGTGTATTATAGATGTCAACGGATAAGTGTTCAATATAATGATGGGACCTATCATATCGTAAGCATATTTTTAATGTGCAATAAAAGATCAGACCCATGTGCTTACTTGGGCAAAGGATAAGGAGGAGGGAGCACCTCTCGGCAGCAATATTTACCCAAGAAATACCCCTTGCGAAGTTCAAACATTATGATCTGCAAAATCATTTGGCATTTCAAACTTTGCTTTTTCGGGGGTGATTTTCATTTTCTATGTATTGTTATGGAAAAGTTAAAATTTGGCGTAACAAGAGGGATTATAAGGAGGCGGCGGCTGCTATCATATTCAGTAGATATCTCAATATCAGAGTCAGCGCTACAGCACTGCCAAGTAAACAGCTATGTGCATTCAAATGCACATAACTTGGAAGTTCTAGTGCCCTTTTGAGGCCCGAAAGTAATTAAAAGTAACCGCCTATGCCAATTCTGTTACCCGGTAACCCTGTAGCCAATCCCTTATAGTATCGTATCAAAATTTTAAGACAACCATTTTGTCAGAATAGTGAAAAGGTCCAAAAATACGCTTGCTGGATAACTGATCCTCGCAGCCACTGAGACAAGGGCTGTAAGTAACGCGAATTGCCCATTGCTATAATTGTAAATTGTTTGTTTGAACTTGGGTGTGCCATTGGCTTGAAACTTTTTGGGATCGACCTCTGGATAACAAGGATCACATATTTTGCTATGAAATTAAATTTTGTTGAGGGT
Source organism: Artemia franciscana (assembly GCF_032884065.1). Classification (NCBI taxonomy): domain Eukaryota; kingdom Metazoa; phylum Arthropoda; class Branchiopoda; order Anostraca; family Artemiidae; genus Artemia; species Artemia franciscana. The sequence continues at coordinate 36,268,344 of NC_088864.1, read as the reverse complement.
GCGGAAAGGAGCAAAACACTTTTTGCCCCTAATCAATTTGAAATTTAAAGAAGTAAATCCTTGAGCCAACACGAACCTAATTTACAAAAACAAAAATGTGATGGGCACGGGGCCTCCAAAAATAGGGACCAAAAAAAACATAAAACATTATCTGGGTGGCTCGAACTTATATTCTCAGGTCGTTGAGTTAAGGGGACACCAAATGCAAAAGGAAAAATAATGGTTCCCGAAAATGGGACTCGAGACAAAAGGCCTGAAAAGGACCGAAATACTTTTTTCCCCGACCACTTGGTTTGGAAGGGACGGTCATAGAATACTCGAAGGGGGCTCATTCAGCTGAAAATTCTATTGCATATTTTTAGCACCGAAAGTATTAAAGGACAACGAGCCTCACTCCTTTGCCCTTTTCCCGTCCCGTGCCCATACTATCGGATCAAAATTGTAGATAGCCATCCTGAAAAATGAGCCAACAAACTTAGTTTACTCTGAAAGTCTTAGGTTTACAGGACATGCTGAGAGAAGTACCTCAGTGAAGACAAAAGCTCTAAAAAAAATGGTTTTACTGATTGGTGACGCCCAAAATAAGCCAAATATGTTTGTCCTGGTCAGCCATCAACTTACTGGGCTAAATGAATCTAAGAGGGAAAATATGAAAAAAAGAATCAATTCGTGAAACCCAAAATGGGCCGAACATGGTTTTTCTCGGGTCAGCGTGAGACTTCCAGGGACAATAAATGTTAGAAGGAAAATATGGCTATATCGTTTCTTATTACTAATAATTCTTTTTTTTTTCGTCGATCCGCTTCAAATTTTTAGGCTAAGTAGACACTCTAATTAAAATTTCAGTACCAAGAGAAACTTAATCAAGACGAAAAAATTAAGGAAACAAATCTCGCTGTATAGATTCGTGATGTCCGATATATATATATATATATATATATATATATATATATATATATATATATATATATATATATATATATATATATATATATATATATATATATATATATATATATATATATATATATATATATATGTATGTATGTTTTTAACTACGTAAAACTTGCGAATATACAACATTCTTCGCTGTCCCATTGTCTGTGCTTATAAATAGATTGTCAGGTTTACCGACTCTTGAACATGCAACAAATAATTGTCCATGGGAAATATATATATATATATATATATATATATATATATATATATATATATATATATATATATATATACATATATATATATACATATATATACATATATATATATATATATACATATATATATATATATATATATATATATATATATATATATATATATATATATATATATATATATATATATATATATATATATATATATATATATATATATATATATATATATATATATATATATATATATATATATATATATATATATATACTCTCCTTCCCACGCACCCAGAATTCCACAGTAAAACTATTATTTAAAATTATAATATAAAATTAATGCTGATCGAAATTTGGTTGCAATATTCGCATCCAAATTTTGACAAAACGCCAAATTACAATCAAACAGCTTCTTTTAGTTTTTATATGTAGCTTTGTTAAGGTCCAATTACCTGACAGTGGGAAACCTCCATACTAAATGGTGACCTGGCATTATCAGCAAAAGCTGCTGTTCGAATTCTCAGCTCTCTGCATCTTCGGATATGGACGCCTGGCGTTTTTGAAGCAGCGATGTTTTTGCCACTGCCTGGCTCAAAAATAATCCGACCAGCATCATCAATCAAGACATCAGTTAAATAGGGTTTTTCTGTTAAGGCACCGGGACCAAGTATTATGTCTCGACAACCTTCTATTGATAGCAGACCAGTATTTCTTGGCAATGACTGGTAATCGAGATTCAACGTGGCTTCCTGGAAATCAAACGAGCTAATTAGTGATTCAAATTTCCCCACTCGAATTTAATAATCTATATGTTGTCTACAGGGTAAGAATTGAAACAAGCACATTTTTTCAAAGAATGGTTTTTTCCAGTGAATAATTCTAATTTTGCTGGGAAATGGAAACTTTTCATCTAAATGAAAAATTATATTCCCTGAACTAACTCACGAAACTGTCGTGGCTCTTCTGTTCATAATTATGTACAGAAAACATAATTGACGATGACATAATTCAGCTAACAATAGAGATTGATTTTTTAAATGCAAATAGTGATTTGAAATCAAACAGTTCTTGGTAACAAACTGTACTAAGGAGCGGCCCGGCTCAATAGTAGCCAAAACTCTAAAAAAAAAACGGAATTTTGACACTAATAGATACATCAAAAGAATCAGATTTTTATGCTAATTTTGAGTATATATGTTTCATGAAATTTAGTCGTACCCGTCGAAATTTACGAGCCTTATTTTAAAAAATAGGGGGAAACATCACGTAAACATCATAGTATCTTAACAAAAATCACACCATCACATTAAACGTATCAGAGAACCCTACTGTAGAAGTTTCAAGCTCCTAGCTACAAAAATGTAGAATTTCTTATTTTTTGCCAGAAGATTAAAGGTTATAACCTTTAAAAAGATTCTAACGGAAATTAAAGGTTCTAGTGACATTTTAAGTAACCAAAAAAATTAGAGGGCACTTAGGCCCCCTCCCACGCTCATTTTTTTAAAGTCACCGAATCAAAATTTTGAGATAGCCATTTTGTTCAGCATAGTCGAAAACCTAATAACTATGTCTTTGGGGGTGACTTACTCCACCACAGTCCCAGGGGGAGGGGCTGTAAGTTACAAACTTAGACCATTGTTTACATATAGTAATTAATGGTTATTGGGAAGTATACAGACGTATTCAAGGGGATTTTTTCTGGGTGGGGGGGGTCGAGGGAATGTGGATACGTGGGATAATCTTTCCATGGAGAATTTATCATGGGGGAAGAGAATTTCCATGAAGGGTGCGCAGGATTTTTTTACCGAAACTGGCAACAAAAAAATCAAAACAGAATGGAAAAACAAAAACATTGACAAATACGCCTCGGTAACCGTCCTCTCAAGCAAAACGAAACTTTGTAATTTTGTAGGTGACTCCTGAAACCGCCGCTCGAGGATCACTTGACGCGTTGAATAAGAGGTTGCAATTCTCATCAAGACTGCATAATATGTTTCTTTTTTTGGAGTGGGTGTTTTCCTCCCTTTCCTAAATTTCTGCTAATCACTCCTCATACTAATAACTTCTGATAGGTGGCTTCAAACTTGACAAGTTCTTCATATTTCAAACTAACCTAAACGTAGCCTATATTTTCTCGACATAGGCATTGTTTTGAAAATTCAGTTTTCTAGAGTTTTGGCCACGAGAATTAGTCTTTACTACCACTTGATTATTATTGCTTGGTTTGATTAAAGCAAACCAAAGCTTTGATTCTTTAGTGACATTTGGGAAATCTAAAAAAATCTACTTCTTAGAAAACATGTGTTTTTAAGCTTTTAGAGCTTTATTTATGAACTTGAACCGAAAATACAGCTTCGGCCATGAAAATAGCTAGTTTCTGTACGGTATTAAGTAAAAAGAGACAAGTTTTTTCAAAAGAAAGTAAGGACCAACAATAAAACTTAAAACGAACAAAAATTATTCTGTATATGAAGAGGGATACCTCTTTCTCAACCCTCGATCTTCACGCTAGAGTCGTAAAGCTCTTAGAAAATACTTCTCATTCAAATCCAACGGCCCTTGAGTTTGAGTCACGTTACAGCGTTGCCTATAGTAAAGAGTCATAGAGTTTCAATATTTGTTTTTGTTTTGTTGTTTCCCAGAGAATCTTCATATGGAAGGAGTGATCTTGTAAACTTCGGAAGGGGCTCCTTCTATTGAATCGAAAGTTCTAGTGTCCTTTCCAAGAGTCAAAAGTGATCGGAGGACAAATAGCCCCCTCCCCCTCCGCTCCCGTTTCCCTAAATGCATCCGATCACAATTTTTAGATAGCCATTTTGTTCAAAATAGTCCAAAGGTCAAACAACTATGCCTTCGGGGTTTACAAAACCCCCGAAGCCCGGGGGCAAGGGTTGTAATTATGCAAGTTGCCCATTGTTAACAGATAAGTTTTTTATGGAAGGAGTGGTCGTATAAACTTAGGGAGAAGCTCATTTGATTGGAATCGAAAGTTTTAGTTCCCTTTTCAAGATTCAAAAGTGATCGGAGTGTAATACCCCTTACGCCCTTTTTCCCCAAATGGATCCGATCAAAGTTTTGAAATGGCTATTTAGTTCAAAATTTGCCCATTGTTAGCATATACGATTTTTAAGAAAGAAGTCGATGTATAAAATTTGGAGGGGCTTATTTGATTTGAAATCGAAAGCTCTAGTGCCCTTTTTAAGAGTAAAAAGGGACCTAAGGGCAATGAGTCTTTTCCAATAGCCAATAGCCTTTTCACCCAAATGTATTCAATAAAGATTTTGAGATAGTCTAAAGGTCAAATAACTGTTGTTCCTGGGACAGTGAAAATTGTCTCCGGTGTTGAAAACCCCCAGTCCTTGGTGCAAGGGCTGTAAGTTATGCAAGGGCGCCAAGGAGCAAAATCTTGAGGGGGGCAATGTGACAAAAGGTACCAATAATTGACCAAATTGACAAATTTATTATAAAAAAGAGTTGAAAAAGAAAAAACAAGGAAAGAGGGCGTCAGAAAAAATCTCAGTGGGGGGGGGCAGCCCCCCGCCCTGGATCCGCCGGCGAGTGGGTATTGAAATAAATCAGAAGCCACCAATTACAACTATTAAATTAGGACTTGATATTTTAATTCTTACGCCAGACACATGAAAACTGGAGAAATATTCATTGTATTAACAAAAAACCAAAACTTTGGCAATCAAAAACATACAAAAATTAATTTAAAAAAAACAACTCTAAGAAATTTCTCAAGAAAAATAAAGAGCCATATTAATCTTAAGACCAGGAGAAACAAATTGCTATAATAATTCAAACTCAAAACAACCAAAAATTACTATTAAAGAATAAATGAAACCTAAAACGAACAGAGATTGAATAAACGATTATAGACAACATAGAAATAGCAGGTTCAAATATAGATGAATATATAAATCTTAAAGCGAGTAAGAATGAAATTGAATGTTCAAGTCAAACTTAAAACGAACAAAAATTACTACAAACACGAGTTTGGCTACTGCACTTTCTGCCCTTTCCCAACCGTACAAGTCTAAAGCTTGTTGCGTCATTTGCAATTTACTGAACATAAAATATATTTAAAAAAATTCTTTTATATTTACGACATAATAAAATAAAAATCAAAATTGCAGTGAAGTAAAATTTTGAATCGCTGAGTTTCCAAGAATCGATATCAATGTATATCAAATATTCAGTTTATTTTCATTAGTTCTTTCCCGTCGTCTTGAATTATTATTATCGGAAAATTTTATCGGATATCTTTGAGGGGAGGGGGACTAGGGGCTCTCTAATATTTCCATCGCTTAAAATGGCACTAGAGCTTTTGATTTCCGTTCGAATAAGCTCCCTCCCATATTCTGGAACCACTGGTTCGATACAGCCATCCCTGGGAAAAAAACAACCCAATAACAATTAAACACGCATCCATGATCTTTCTTTTGCAAAAAATACAGAATTCCACATTTCAAACAGTTCGTGGTAACAAACTGTAGTAAGGAGCGACCTGGCTCAATAGTAACTAAAATTCTAAAAAAATGGAACTTTGATACCAATAGCTACATCAAAAGAATTGCATTTTAATGCTGATTTTAAATATATAAATTCCATCAAGTTTAGTCTTACCCATCAAAAGTTACGAGCCTGAGAAAATTTGAGTTATTTTAGAAAATAGGCGGAAACATCCCCTAAAAGTCATAGAATCTTAACAAAAATCACACCATCAGATTCAGCGTATCAGAGAACCATACTGTAGAAGTTTCAAGCTCCTATCTACAAAAATGTGGAATTTTATATTTTTTGCCAGAAGGCAGATCACGGATGCGTGTTAATGTGTTTTTTTTTTTTTCTCAGGGGTGATCGTATCGACCCAGTTGTCCTAGAATGTTGCGAGAGGGCTCATTCTAACAGAAATGAAAAGTTCTAGTGCCCTTTTTAAGTGACCAAAAAAAGTGGAGGGTACCTAGGCCCCCTCCCACGCTAATTATTTTCCCAAAGTCAACGGATCAAAATTCTGATATAGCCATTTTATTCAGCGTAGTCGAAAAACCTTATAACTATGTCTTTGGAGACGACTTACTCCCCCACAGTCCCCGTGGGAGGGGTTACAAGTTCAAAACTTTGACCAGTGCTTACATATAGCAATGGTTATTGGGAAGTGTACAGGCGTTTTCCGGAGGATTTTTTGGTTGGAGGCAGGGGTTGAGAAGAGGGGGATATGCTGGGTGAACTTTCCATCGAGGAATTTGTCATGGGGGAAGAAAATTTCCATGAAGGGAGAGCAGGATTTACTAGCATTACTTAAAAAAAACAATGAAAAAATAAATATGAAAAAGTTTTTTTCCAGCTGGAAGTAAACAGCAGCATTAAAGCATAAAACGAACAGAAATTATTACCCATATGAGGGGCTAACCTCCTCCTAACACCCCACTCTTTACGCTAAAGTATTTTTAGTAATTTCAACTATTTATTCTGAGGCAGATGTGATTCAGGGGTCATTCTTAATGAATTGGGACAAAATTTAAGCTTTAGTGTAAAGAGCGAGGTACTGACGAGGGGGCGAACCCCCTCATATATGTAATAAAAATATGAGAATACAAAAGTTTTTTACGTAAGCTAATTTATAAGTTACGTATATCTTTTACTTATAAAAAGATTCGTAAAAAATTAAAAGTTCTAGTTGCCTTTTTAATTAAACGAAAATAGGAGGGCAACTAGGCTTCCTCTCCCGCTCTTTTTTCCTCAAAATCATTCAATCAACATTATGAGAAAGCCATTTAGCCAAAAAAAAATATATATAAATTTTGTTTTAATTATTCCTCTGCGGAGAGCCAAAATCAAAACATGCATTGATTCAAAAACGTTCAGAAATTAAATAAAAAAACAAGTTTTTTAAATGAAAGTAAGTAGCGACATTAAAACTTAAAACGAACAGAAATTACTCTGTATATGAAAGGGGCTTTTCCTTCTCAACGCCCCGCTCTTTACGCTAAAGTTTGACTCTTTCTCTTAACTCTACATTTTAAAACAGTAAAAAACTTTCATTTAAAAAAAAATGGTTTTTTTTATTTAATATGTAGATAGGGCCTTGAAACCTACACAATAAGGTTCTCTCATATGCTGAACCTGATTTTGTGTTTCTTGTTAAAATTACTTAACCTTTTGTGCAAGTTTCTTGGAGACGCTACAAAGAAGTATTTAAAAGAGCAGTAGCTAGAAGGTTTTTGCTTGTGAGTGCAGGAAATCTCATATCTCGAAAAAAAAAAAACAAGTCCCTTTTTCGAAAATCAGGCGAATTTTTTTAGGCTCAAACTTATTGAGCTTTTTGTATTTGGAATCAGCATAAAAATTCAATTCTTTCGATGTATCTATCATTATCAAAATTCCGCCTTTTTCCAGATTCGGTTACTGTTAGGCCGAGTCACTCCTTGATTAAAGTTCGTTACCACGAGCTCTTTCAAAAGTATATTGGTGTTTATCTTGCTTTGCCTTAACTAGTTATAGATATATATAGTTAATAGTGAGGAAACCGTGGTTTTTAATTGACCAAATGTTGAGCAGGGGTTTGAAGATACCCGTATCTACGTATGAGTAGAGGATGTTACATATTCTAGTAGGGTGTCTGCAGCTTTCTTGTTTTAAGAAATAATTTTCTGAGGGCGAAACTCTGAAGTTCCCGGGGATCCTGCAGACAACTATAAGAAGGACTGTCTTTCAGCTTTGCAAATATATATATGGAGTGATAAAAAAAACGAGGGTAGTTCAAGTTTGAGTTTTTTTGTAGAAGGGGAAAGAAAATTATTTTCTAAGTTTTTTGTGAGGTTTGTTTTAGAATGTTTTTTCATATTGCCTTATTCACCTGATAATAAAACGGCTATATATATATATATATATATATATATATATATATATATATATATATATATATATATATATATATATATATATATATATATATATATATATATATATATATATATATATATATATATATATTGGGGGTGATACCTGACGCGGGGATGCCATGGATATTCTGTGGTAGCCACAATACTGTGCTGGGTAGAGAATTTAGAGTGGCGAAACCCTATATAGGCCAGTGTATTCTCCTGATGAGCCCTTTTGTTGGGTGTTGCCTCTGAATCATTTGTTTATATTATTTTTTCTATTGTTTGGTAAATGACGACTTATACTTATTGACGACATGACTGCCTGTCCATGGATTATTCTTTATGGTTGATTGTGTGTGGCTATGCTGTTTGACCTATGTGATTGTATGGATGAGTAGGGTTAAGGCCTCATTCAAGTGCTGGTCTATATTAATCACTAATTTAGGAAAACAGTCTTCCTTTTCTCCTTCTGTCTCTCTTTTTTTTGTGTTTGTGCTGTTGCATTGGTGATTTCTCTTTTCATGATATATATATATATATATATATATATATATATATATATATATATATATATATATATATATATATATATATATATATATATATAATTTCGGGGAATGCCCTTGTATAGATGGTTAAGTATATTCATTGATATAGGATAGGTTTCGCTGGCTATTTATGCTAGGAAAAACAAGCCATTAATCCATTCCATTTAATATCTTCCCGGAAGCGTTCCATAAAGAATAAGAATGTCAGATGTTAGGCGTACGATCTTTCTCAATTGACCCTAGGCTCATTATTCCATGCCTATTAAGCGGTTTTTTGCCAATTTGGAATTGAATCTTCCTTTTCTGGAAATTCTGTTGATCTGCATACCAGGATAACAAATGGTAGAGATTTTAAATGTCTTAGTATATGAATAATTTATTAACTTGGTGTTTACTTGATTTAAGTTGCAAAAGACTAGTTGAATGCCTAGCATAAATGAATAAGGCGTGATTACTAAGAATCTCCTGAACATTTTATCAGAAACTTATCGCAAGTCATCAATTTACACAGTGCTTAACCATCAGAGCCTAGAATCTAAAAAAAAAGAATTAACGAACTCTTACCGGATTCGCAGAACTGAATCTGACTGGACTATTTGCAAGAAGACGAGTCAAGCGTCATTATTCAGTTGCGCTTTTTTTTTAACCCTATCGACCTATTCTGCGTTTTCTGGACGATCTTGAGGAGAACAGCAGTGCAAAAATGTGTGGAAAAGCATTACAGTTACTTGACACTATAAACCATTTACGATTTGTGATGTGTCTCCATGTGACAAAAAAGTTTTTCTGTCTGACGCTCCCATTGTTTCAGCAGACTCTTCCAGCAGTCGACTGCAATTTGGCTGCCGCTTGCAAGTAGGCACAGACTGTCTTTTCCAGAACATCAGAAACGCAATAAAATACTCCCATTGCTTTCACATCTGTTTTTGACGAAGCTCAATATTTTGTTAATACTTTAGAACTTGTGATGAATCGCCCAAGAACAAGAGATGGAAGGATTGAGCATCCAAACCATCCTGATCTTCTTGCGTCCCTCAAGATGCGCCTCCCCAAAATTAACCCGACAACCAATCAAGAGTGCATTGAAGGGGAGGGGGCTTCAGCTCCACACCAAACTAGTTGGCAAATTACAAAGAAATATATATTTTCGTTCCTACCAGTTCCAAACGCCTTCCCACCCCTTAATTGTGTCAATGCGGATAGATATATTAATTGGTAAATACAAACTACATTGTAACCATTTTTTAGCTGCCGAAAACGTTCATTTAATTTGAAATCTAATGAGAAATGTTTTTATAGTGACTTATTTAATTGGCTCGCACTTGCCAGAGCTCTCTAAAGGTTATCAAATACCAAGAAGTGTCTCATATGGTCTTGGCATCTGTTTCTTTTCGAAAACTTTCGCTGTGGGAAACTGGTACAAAGAGACAAAATCTTTCTTTTTTTTAATCTCAACCCAATAAAGTGGTTTCCTTGATGTAGTCCTTGCTTGTGCATTTGCTATTTGAGGATTGAGTTCCACACTTTTGGGAGCCAAAATACTGTACACCCAAAAACTTCCCCTAAATAAAGTCACAAACACTGTAGCAAAGACTTTGATAGTTACACATGGGAATATTTATCTTGTTCTTGGAATAATTCCTGTCATAATTTACTTCAAAACGCGCAACTTAAAAATTACTTTGTCACCTATCGATTTCCGATGAAAGACTTTGTCTTAGAAACTTCGAAGGGGGCTCAATCGATTAGAAATTGAAAGTTCAAGTGCAGTATTTAAGAGCCAAAAGCGATTGGATGGCACTCGTCCCCCCTCCCAAGGTCCCTTTTTGATGCCATCCTCCCAAAGAAATCAAATCAAAATTTTGAGACAACTATTTTGTTCAGCATAGTTGAGAGGTCCAACAACTATGCCTCTGGGGATAACATGACCCCTAATATCCCTTGGGGCAAGGGCTGTAAGCTTTGCGATTTACTCAGTATTTATGTAAGAATTTTTATAAGGAAGGGGGCACTTTTTATCATGGGTTTTAAAAAGGCTAAGGGTGTTAAAGTGAAGCTTTCAGGGAATGTTCAGGGGATTGTAAAACTAAATATAAAAAAAAACACTACGCGTTTTCAAGGTTGTCAAAAGGGTTTATCCGCAATATACCAGAAACGTTTAAGCGAATTAAGTTAAAACTTTTAAGCCAGGTTGAGGGGTGTGGTCGATTAATATTTGTCCAGGATTGTAATCTCATAATGGTCAGAAAAGCTACAACCTTATAGAACACCAAAGATTATGCAGATTTTCAATTTATTTATTTGGATAATATACCACGTACCTATCCGTCCAACGTTCTACAGTGCAACTGTTATTGAAATTGTTGCAATTTTTCAAATATAAGTAGTAAGCCAAAATCTTATTCTTATGCAAAAACAAAAAAAAAATCGAACATCATTTTAGTAACCAAAAAAAACTGTCAATTAAAAAAAACATAAATTAATTTTAAAAAACTTTTCCCTCAAAAAGAAGTTTTTCGAAGAAACCCAAAACGAACAGAAATCACAATAAATAACCAAAGTAAAATTAAACCGAACAGATACTACAGCAAACAGCAGTCGGGCTAACCCCCCCCCCCACACACACACACACACACACTTCACCTTCTAAAGTTCATTGGTCTTGATTAATATGGTGATTTTTTTTTTTTTTTTTTTTTTTTTTTTTTTTTTTTTTTTTTTTTTTTTTTTTTTTTTTTTTTTTTTTTTTTTGACGTTATGACAAATAAAAACACATAGCTCAAAATAATAATTTTTTCAGTAAAGTGCAAGTGACGATTTGGTCTTTACAAGGGATAAGGGACGTTAGCCCGACTCCTGTTTGCTCTAGTTCCTATTCATTCTAATTTTAGCTCGGTTTATTTTAATATGTATTTGTTTTGAGTTTCACTTATTTGTTCATAGCGATTTATGTTTGCTTTTCACTTGAATTACTATATGACTTTATCTCCGCCCGTCTTAGATTTAATATAGCTGTACTCTCTCTCTCTCTCTCTTTAAAAAACTTCTTTTGTGGTATAAAATTTGTGTGTTTTTATTAATTAATCCCAATAACAAATTCTAGGCCTATACATGAGCAAAGAGAAAATTGCATAACTTACAGCCCTTTCCCAAAATGCTATGGGGGTCATGTCATCCCCAGAGGTATAGTTATTGGACCTTTCAACTATGCTGAACAAAATAGTCATCTCAGAGTTGAGAGAGTTGATTGGATTTCGTTGGGAGAGGGCACAAAACGGGGGCATGGGAGGGGCACTGGTTGACCTCCGATCAATTTTCACCCTTAAAAATGGCACTAGAACTTTCCATTTACAATCGAATGAGCCCCCTTCAAGCTTCTACGACAACTTCTTCCACCTGAATCGGCTTTGTGAATAAAACAATAAATAAATAATGCATGGAGCCCGCTTCGCTCTTTACTTAGGTAGCTTCTAGGAGCCCGCTTCTAATGATTTGTTAACGGTGTTGGTTAAAATTTCGTTCTTAGCTGGTGGAAAACAACTGTTGGCAAAATTCTCAGCAGAGAAAATTTTGTTAGGACGGAGGAAAAGCAGCTTAGGCCTACGGGAAAATACCGTCAACTGAGCTCTAGATTCTTTGGGTGTTATTAGGGTTGGAATTTACGTGCAGCTTTTAAATAGTTTCCGATTGATCGGCTATCTCAGAATTATTACCGAGTAGCAATTTGTCCCTATTTAGTTATATTGTTTTTGTTTTGTTTTTTGTGAGAGGAAATACTGCTTTTCGTGGCATGGCAGGAAATCCACTTTTAAAAATCCACTTTTAATTGTTGACTACCAGAGGCCCTGGTTCAGACTTTACTAGGTTGCAGCTGTGACTGTAGTCAAAAAGATAAAATTAACCCAAGGAATAACCTATCAGAAAGAGTATAGGCAGAACTGGTTTACGAACCACAGATTCGCTCGAAGCTTCGAGCTTTGCGTCTGAAATCGCGTGAAAATAAATGTACTATGATCTTAAATATAGTAGTTTTGTGATCAGCGAATCTATTTGGCTAAAATGCGTCGATAAAAGCGATTTTCCAAGTCGCTTAGAAATCAGGGTAGCCTAATGTTTGTACCGTAGAGAAAGTAAACTGTTAAAATTGAAGAACGAATATGGTTCTTCATAATAATTCTTTGGCAGTTCTCTAAGATGAACACAAATATTTTTTTTTGCAACCCACGCCATTTTGCACTACTTTATTATTTACAAATTTTAACTCTTTCAAGCTCCTTCGCCCTGTTCTTAGATTAATTCCAGTATTGAATCAATTGGTAACTATTGAAAGGACAGTACAGTCCTCTCTAGGTTTTTCCGGAAATAGTAGGACACCTCAGACAGAGGACTATGGAGGGACATATTTCTAAGAAGATCAGTACATAAAGGATTGCTTCCTTTTCGAAAAAAATAGAACTTTATAGTTTCCGTTTTATTAGATTTCCATAAAGAGGAAATGTCACAATCCAATCAAAGAGACGGTTTTCTCTCACCCCTTTACGAGATGTTCCATCTGGTTGACCGTGGGAATATCCAACTCACTAAAGGGACACTTATTCCAAGACTTAAAGCAATTTAATTGTTGGGTAGTGCCAAGATTCACTAACAGAACTTTCATGAGCATAGTTTGGAAATGGATAATCTTACAAACCTTCCGCCGTTTCGTAGGTCAAGAGCTAATAAGGTTGATTGATGTGCAATTTCCTAAGTTGAAATTTCGTGTAATCAGCTGGTCCATGACCATCTTTAAGCAGATTTCACAGAGGAACTGTTTTGCCGGCATAATATGTTTGAAATTTGTGGTCTTTTGCAGTACTTTCCCAGAAAGCACATGTCTATTACTTTCGGAGACTATAATGAGTTAAGTTCTACCCCTGAGATTCCCTGGGATATATATCCCTCCGAGAAACCCCTTTTAAAGTTAACATTTAAGCCGAAATTTATTAATGACAAGAACATACTGCCTTTCCATCATACGAAATAGACCTTTTTAGTGAGGAATTTCCAATAGACAGTGATTAAAATACAACCTGGCACGTACGCAGGGGGAGGGTCCTTTGGGCCCGCCCCCCCCCAAAAAAAAAGAAAAATTGTGAAATGTTTAATTTCGCCATGGTTTCTTGGGATTTCTGGCAAAAGTAGGACATTTATTAAGAATCTAGATACATGTGTGAAGCCTTTTTTGGGGGATTTTACAGCATGCAATTATCCGGTCAAGACACTGCCCACTTATTAACCCATTTTCTGTCAAACTTTTTACCCCCTTTGAAGTAATTAGCAACTGTACTGTTATTATTTTTCTTGTAAAGAGTTTGCTTTCCACAGCAAAATAGAATTATCCTTGATATTAGGGCGTTTATCCCCCCTTTTCAGGATAAAGTACAACTTTTAATGGATCAAATTTGGAAACTATCATTTTTCATTAAAATCTATGTTTTTGCAATATAAGAACTACCCCCCACAGCACCCATATTGCACTGCTAACCCTAAAATTTCCCTTTCAGTGAGATATAATAGATTAATCACTGGTTCTAAATCGCTATGAACATAACCTGAGCCTAGAACGTACTTTTGAGGCTTCAGTCTTCTTCCCCCCCCCCCACCCGCTACAATACTACAGATTAAAGTTAATCTGTATTTTCCGATTTACGTGCTTTTTGCATTACTAAATAAAAAGAAGTGCTACTTTATATCTGCTGTTTCGAAGGTTTTGCCCCCTCCCCGAAAAAAATTCCTGTGTACGTGCCTGAATACAACCTATACAAATATTTTGGTTATAAAACCAATAGTCGACTATCAGTTGGCGGCTACTGAAGACAGCAGAAATATTCACATGGGTCGTCTTTTAATCCCAGTTTTCATGGTTTTTTTTTAGCTTCTTATGATTTGTATAAGCAGAATTTTACCTTTTTTGAAGAAAGCGAGAAATAATGTTTCTTAATACTGAAGGTTGTCCTGTTCTGCATTTTTCCTTTTAGCAAAAGAAAATAATTGCCTTGTGTAATGGTGCTAGTAACTTGATTACGAATAACTTGATAGTAAACTTGATTATACTATGACACCCACTTACAATGGCATAGTTGGAGGAGGACGTCTAAAGCAGTGCTTTTACTGGATTTGAGGCCCACATCCACCTCACAAATAAAAAATCCCAGGATGTTTTAGCTTAGTCCCCAGAGTTATTCCTAGGATATTGTGGATATGACGTTTTATCATTTGGGAACACACGTTGTCTTTTGATTTACCTTGTTACTTACCCATGAAAAGATTAAAGTCCCATGGCGGCTTATAACGCAAGAAGATCAAGGTAGATCTGAGAAAAATGTTTTTGGCCATCCCCTCTCCAGAGTCAAAATTTGAGGCACACTTACCCTCCCCTTTCTAACACTTGAAAGCTTCAACCTGATACCCCAACCTGATACTGAGAGTTTCAACCTGATACCCCAAGCCATTCTCGAGATACTGTAGATATATTAAATTAATTTGATAACCAGGCACCATCTCGCATCTTAGACATGAACTAATCAAAAACACTTTCCCATAAAATAAGTTGTTCAAAGAAAAGTGAAGAACTCCATTAAACCAAAAATAAGTAAACATAGAATCAAATAATCTACGAAGCGTAAAACTACCATAAATCAGCATCAATAAATAAATGAAACGGAAAACGAACAGAAATTACAATAAATAACCGAGTCAAACTCAAAACGAGCAGAAATTAACATTATTAGGGCTCAAAACGCCTATGTATTCTCAAAGCCAGAAAATAATCTGCGCTTCAATGAAAAAAAAAATAAACTTTAAATGTTTTCACTTTTAAAACTTTAATAAATAAAGATTAGAATAAAGCGCAAATTATATTCTAATTTGAGAAGGCATGGGGATTGTGAGCCCTACTCATGCTGATCATGTTGACACCAACAAAATATAGTAGAAAAATACGCTGTTCAGAATGAAGCGAACAGAAATCAGAGGCAACGCTATAGCGTTACCTATAGTAAAGGCTATAAGGCTACAATGTTTTTTTTTCAGAAGCACTTAATATGGAAGAGGTGATCATATAAACTTCGAAGGGGGCTCATTCGATTGGAAGTTCTAGTTCCCTTTTTAAGAGTCAACAGTGACCGGGGGAAACTAGTCCCCCGACACACACACTTTTTTCCCAAATGCATCTAATAAAATTCTGAAATACATGTTTTTTTTTAAATAATTCAATGATCAGATACCAAAACTCCGAAGTCGACACAACCCCCAGAGTCCGGAGGCAGGCGTTGAAAGTTATGCCCTTGGGACATATATAGTTCTTATGGAAGGTGGGCTCGTATAAACTTCATAGGCGACTCATTTGATTGTAAATTGAAAGTTCTAGTTCAGTTGACTCATTATGAGTCAAAAGAGATCAGAGGGCAACTAGCCCCCACACACCCTTTTCCCTTCAAGAGCTTCAGATAAAAATTTTGAGATACCATTTTGTTAAAAATAGTTTAAAAATCAGACGGCAAATCTCTGGGATTGACACAGCCCCCCAGATCCCGGGGATATGTCCATTTTGTTAAAAATAGTTCAAAGATCAGATACCAAAAACTCGAAAGTCGACACAACTCTCCCTTGAGCCCCGAGGCAGGCGTTGAAAGTTATGCCCCAGGTAAATATAAAGTTTTTTATTGAGGAAGTGGTCGTATAAACTTCAGATGGACTCATTTGATTGAAAATGGAAAGTTGTATCTTCGTTCTTAGTAGTTGAAAGTGATCGAGAGCATCTGCCTCCCTCACCCACTCTTTTCCTAAAATAATATTTTTCCAAAAATAATAGAAAATTTTATTTCCCAAATAAAAAATTTCCCCACAAATTTTTTAGATTGCCATTTTGTTAAAAATAAACCAGCGGTCAGATAACAAATGCTACGGGGTCTACATACCCCCCCCCCCGAGCCCGAAGGAAGGGCTGTAATTTATGCCCTGGGAACATATAAGGTTTTAATGGAAGAGGTGGTCGATTATAATTCTCTTTTTAAGAGTCAACAGGCGATTGGATGGCAACTAGCCCCCCCCCCCCCATTCATGCCACGCCCTTTTCCCCCAAATGCATCTGATAAAAATTTTGAGGTAACTATTTTGTTAAAAATAGTTCAAAGATCAGATAACGAAACTCGACACAACCCCCCCCCCCCCCATAGCCTAGGGGCAGGCGTTGTAAGCTAAGCCTTGGGGGCATATATGGTTCTTATGTAAGGGATGCTCGTATAAACTTTGAAGGGGCTCATTTGACTGGAAATTGAAAATCTAGCTCATTTTTTAGGAATCAAAAGAGATCGGAGGACAACCATCCCCGCACACCCTTTTTTCAAAAAGGCATCCGATAAAAATTTTTAAATAACCATTTTGTCCGAAATAGTCCAACGATCAGATAATAAAAACTTCGGAGTCAAGATAGCCTCCCAGAGCCCGGGAGAAGGGTTGTAACTTGTGCCCCGGGGTCATACAGGGTTTTATGCAAGAGGTGGTCGTATAAGCTTCGGAATCGACTCAAACGATCAGACTGAAAATTACGATTTCCTTTTTAAGAGTTAAAAGTGACCAGATGGCAAACTTCCCACCCCGCCCTCTTTTCCCAAAATGCATCCATCGAACTTTTAGATAGCCATTTTGACAAAATAAGTTCAAAAATCAGATAATAAAAACGCCGGGGTCGACACAACTCTAAGATCCCGGAGGCAAGTGTTGTAAGCTATGTCCTTATGTTTATGTTGTAAGCTATGTAATCAGAGCCAAAAATTTCAAAAAAGCGTAATAAACGCTTAGAGCGTAATTAAAGCGTCATAATGATTTCCTGAAATCCTAGAAGATATACAGGGTTAGTCTCGGGTTCTCGAAAAGGTAATTCCAGGTTTATCCCTAAGAGGTGTTCTTTATGAACTAAGATATTTTCGGTTTGTTTGTTCTTTATACTAGTTAATAGGCAAAAAAAAACAATTGTTTTCCTTCTTGAAAATAACGGGCGATTTTTCATACTTGAGAGGAAATGTTTTTCTCCATTTTGTATTTAAAATATCAAAATATTTCCAATTTTCTTCCCATAGCTTTACCAAGGTTCAGGCCATTGATCATGATAAAAAAAAGAAAGAAAGAAGAAATGAAATTATCAAAGCACTATTGTGGTTCCGCAGTAGATGGATAGGGATATTCTGAATGTATTCGTGATAATTGCCTTGTTTATTGCTTTGGTGCTCAACTATCAAACATGAAGTATCTTTGTACTATTTTAGTTGCCATACTTCCAAGTAGGCGCCATTATCTTTTCAAACGTACAGAAAAGAAAATTGAAGCTAAGGCTTGGACAAATCACCCGAACATTGCAGAGTTAATTCTTAGCTTGCAAATTTGTTTCCAAATAAGGCAATCACAAAGACTACAACATAAAGCAATTGCATTATCCTGGAAGCATTCCATCCATATTAGTCAAGATAAAGTTACAAATGTGGTATAATCTTGTATTTGGTCAACTTGAAAATTAGGCTATATAATTGTCAGCAAATTAGAGCCTAATTTCATACAAACTGATAGCTCGTTCAGTTTTATACTCTAGAAATATTAATCTACATGAGCAAGAAGCATTTACACTTCCTCTTTACAATCTCATATACATTTAGTTCTTCGTTTTTCCATTTGGTGTAAACAAAAAAAAGGAAATAAAGTTATAGAGTAGAAATACAAAGGTAAGGGTGAATTTATTTTATGAGTTAGGCGATTATTCGACATTAATCCCCTGGTTAATGTCGAAAAATGCCTAAACTGATTAAGAAAGAATATATTTTTTGGAGGGGGGGGTACTGGGCATGAAAGCTTCCTGCACAGTACTTGAATTCGCGTCTCGAATCCCCTCCCAAAATACTTACGAAAAAATAGTTTTACGATCAGGTTATTTCACACACACAAAAGTCCACTAAAGACGTCTTCTAGTACAGCATATTAAAACATTCTTACCAGACCTCCCCCTCCCCTCAAAAAAAGAAACTAGTGTTCTCATGATATATAATAAGTTTGCTCTATTTTTTCGTCTTAGTACTAGATTCTCCACTGAATGTCTTGGCTTAGAATGCATCGGAAGGTTTGAATATGATTAGGTCTAAAAACTTGCTACCAATGAATTGTCAAAAGATTATCAAGTCCTTTGGCACCATTCATGGTTATGTAGGTTAAGTAAAGAACGATCCATGTCAATAGTAACCAAAGCTACAAAAAGCGGAAGTTTTATGACAATACAAACATTAAGAGACGCTGTTATTTTTTCTGATTCTATATATGAAAAATTTATCAAGTTGAAGTTACAAATAAATTTTTAATTGAAGCCAAGTTGGAATTTTCTTTCAAAGTTAGGGTAGAACCCATTTTCATATTATATGTCAAACCTTACAAATCATGAAATAAGGAAGCAGTGGATTTAGATGGCTGGGAAGACTTTCTTAAATCCTTAAACGAGCGGTATATCCATTCGTAAAAGTTTTTCCCCTGGCGCAACTATTTTCAAAATTCATGTAAATAATTATTTGGTTTTCCCCTTCCCATTCCAAAAAGAAACTAGTAAAAAACCGAATTCAAGCTTAATTTTTATATCCATTTTTCTAACATGGTTTTTCTTATATTTTCTTTCATTTTTGAAAGAAACAATAGCGAAATTTTTATGTGTAGATTTTTATAAGAAAGACATTCCAAAATGGGTTTCGAGATTCATTTCCACATTCATTATTGATAGGTTTTGCTTTCAACAAATTTACACTGCCGTTTCTTTCAGGAATGATAGATCACATAGGAAAAAAGATGGAAAATCGTGAACAATTCTAAATAATTTTATAGAAAATCAGTAAAACTTCGATTAAGTGAAAGTCCCTTATCAAAGGACATTTCATTCAGTTATCCTGAAAACATATGTAGTGGTTTTCGGTCTCATATTCTGGGGGGAGGCATACTACAGGTGTAGCCTACCTTTCATATAACTTGTAGAAATTCAGTGCCAGGTGTCAGAAAAAATAAGAGGGGGGGGGGGTACAGCTGCACCCCCTGCCTAGCTCTGGATAAGATATAATTTACCTAACCTTTAGATCCATCCCAAAAGCTTCATTCACCCAGTAGCGCCAATTCATGAAAATGTGGGTAGGGGATGCATTTTTCAAAGTCTAGGTGGGACAATTTTCTTATTTTCGTTTTTTTAGGAAGACGCCAAAAAAGAAACATTTTTGGATGAAAACACCATAATCAGTTTTTATTTTGAAAGTTTGGGGGGAGTCTAGGGAACGCAATGCCTAAACTACCCCAAAATGGCTACACTTTGAATAGAGCCATAACCTATATACGCATGCGACCGTGACGTAAGTAGGCTAATTATTGTTTGGAAGGAGCATTGAATGATAAACTGAGTGGTGTGGGCCTATTCGTTTTTTTTTTCTGTTTTATTTCCACCTAAAGTAAGCTTAACACTAATTAACATATAGTGTTAGCTCAGAAAGGGGTAACGAACTAGACCGGTACGCTGGGTAAAAGTACAGGTGGGTGACTCTTTTGGAGGAAACATGATAATAAAATAAAATAGGCTAACACCATTAGATTCCTTGTCTTATGTTCTTTCCAATCATGTTCGATTTTCTGACAATGCCCCCCCCCCCGGCGGTCCCAGGCATAGCCCTAGGATGTAAGGAAAACTGAAAACACTAAAATGTATCAATGCCCAAAGGGCCTTTTGAGAAGGAAACATGTTCAGAAAACAATTCTTATTTCATAATATGCAGAAAAATTCTAGTTAACACATTTTGAAGTTGCTTCCAATGTACTTTAACCCTGCCCTCCCCTTCCGAATAAATAGGCTAGCCGGCTGACTGACCGTATTTCAAACAGTAGGTTGTACGAAAAGTGTGGTTCAATCCCGCTTTCTGGGGCTATAATGAAAGAAAGGTTGAGATGGCTAGGCCACGTTCTACGGATGAAGGATGACAGATTACCGAAGATTGTCCTTTTTGGCCAACCGTCTGGGGCTACACGGAAAGCAGGTCGTCCTTGTCTGGGTTGGGAGGATGTCATAAATAAGGATTTAAAGGAAATGGGAACTTCCTGGGAGGGTGTAAAGAGGGAGGCTTTAAATAGATTAGGTTGGAGGAGGAGCGTGCGTAGCTGTGTTGGCCTCAGGCGGCTTGGTGCTGCAGTGAGTTATTAGTAGTAGTAGTAGTAGTAGTAGTAGTTAAATAGCCAAAAGCCCCTCATGTAGAATTTTTCCAAAGCTTAAGTCACACTACCTCAGCTAGCCTGCTTTAGTTTATAAAATTTGGATTTTTCATTTACTTTCATTTACATTGTCTTTTTATTGACATCCGTTCAGCCTAGGCTAAATACATTCAAGAATATGCCTTACCGGGTCTTGGGGTGTACATCTACAAGTAACATTAATCCCTAGGCCATGAGAGGTTTGAAGACAGGCACATCTTGAATCTCCTCTGCAAATACTTGTATCTTCATATCCTATTACAACCCTTAAGGTAATCACCATAAATATATTCGTCAGTATATTCATTTTTTATTTGTAACTTATCGAAGACAATATTCTGGCTTTGATGTCTAGTATTTCAAAACTTCTAACTCAAAAGAATACTCATGACATCAAACCAGTCTCACTCGTGACACGAAAATCTAATTGACTAAACTTTTTCGAACAGTTAATGAAACTCCATGGCAAATGCTGTTTTTTACTTTTCCGATTGCAACGTAACGCAGCTGATATCCTATTTTATTCCAATCATTTTGTGCCAGTATTCCTCGCACAAAAAATCCCATAATTCAACTGTGTCTATATTCGCATTGGTGTTCACTTTCCATGCGCTAACATTTAACTAAACGTGATTGAAGAGTGTCTCTGGTATACCACAAATGCAGAATCGAAGGAACCGGTGCCAGAATGTCCCTCGTAGCGTTTCGGAGGCTCATCAGCAGATTCCGAAGTTGATTGTTGCATTGTGCTGAGGAAATTTGAGTCTCAATGGCTCAATGCATACAGAGTTTGCTACATGGAATGTTTTGATAGAACAAATGAAAAGCTTCAAAAGAAGGATGTGTTTGTCTATTCTTGCAAGGTTATTAACAGGGCTAATATATGTATTAAAATGTTGTAGTTTTCAAAAATTAAAATAATCTTATAAACAAAGACGATATTTCAGCTTTTCTAACTAGGGGAAGGGTGGCTGAGAAATTTTTTTTCAGAGTGAGATTGCACAATGGTTATATGGTTGTCCTAGTTTCAGGAAAATGTGCCCCTTCTTGTGAAGGTTATAATAAATTGTGAGTATTTGCGACGCACGGCACTCCTAAAAAGAGTCCTTGCTCGATTACTGACTCCTAGTAATAGGGTAAACATTTCACTTTCAATATAAGTATTTTGTGCTATGAATATTAGACCAAGCTTCCCACCCAAGACCAGTCTAGCCCCGTACTTTTCAAATGTGTGGCGCAGACCCCACCGCTGGGAAAATATTTTGATGGTCATGGGCAGGGCGTACACCCTTCGGCTGACTATATTTTAGAGCATCAATTTTGAAAAAAAAGTAATTTTAATGCAAAAGACGTCACATTCAAATGCATTTAAACGGCTAAAAGATATATGAGAGCATTACAATCACGTTATACATTGTAGGCTTATAAAAAGTACTGTATTCAGACAGTATTTCTCATTAGTATAAAATCTCCCTAGAGGACAATAAAAAAAATGAAGTTAATGGCCTTTTAAGCTTCCTTCAGGTGAATAAACGCAAAGTTTTGAAAAACGAAATTTTAATATCACGAGGGGGATAAGGATTTTGGAAATACCTAGGTGGGGCATAACCCAAAATCGGCCGGGAAGGGGCCGACTTTTGGGGAATTACATCGATGATTTTAACACCCAAGAGGATGCTTCCCTAGCCGAGATGACCAACCATCCTCAAGGGAAGTTTCAATTTATATTCAGTTTGAATTCAAAGATCAGTTGTTCTTTACTTTTCGGCTTTTTTAAATACCTGTAACAGGGGTTAGATCGATATACTCTTTAATGAGGAATTGAGAGGATTTTCTATATAAATGGAATTAGATCTTACCCTTTGCATCCCCCAGATTCTCTTTGCTCTGGCTCCGTCATTTTCACCCATAAAGGGAGAGTCAAGTTTCCGAGATTTGCTTTTGAAGACCCTTTGTCAGAAGGTAAATTCTCAATATCGTTCACAAAAATTGCAGGCGCCAATGTTGGATTAGAATTTTCCCTGAAAGTACTCCTTGGAGCGCCCCCTAAATTCCATTTAGTAACCGTTAGCTTGGAAGGAAACTACGTGATTGTGTATCCCGTGCAATATTTTTTTTCACTGTCTTCCTTATAATTGGCCCCTTCGCATTACTTTCAGTAGATTAATAATAAAAATTTATTTTTACGGCTTCTGTCAAAAATTTGTTTTACTTAACAGTAATTAGTGGTCCTTCGTTCGGTCATATTTTCCCTCTATCAATAATTTGTCTTGCTTTTGTTTTTCTGGTATTGCTAACACTAAATACTTGTTCCTTATGGCTTGGCTGCAAAAGAAAACAACCTTTATTTTAACCTGGAAAGTTTATGTGAGGGAGAATGCGCCGGAACGTAATTGCGAGGGCCTAAGGATCGATCAGTCATTGACAAGACGTGAAGCAGTACTTTGACTGTCCCTGACTTTTTTGTGGTTTCTCCGCATTTCCCTAGAAAAATCGGTTTATCTGGAAACTCTCGGCAAACCTAATTGTTAGTTTTTATGCCCTTCTATACTTGTTCCTTAGGTTAAATTTTCATCTACCAACAACCTTGGAACAGGTTATGAAATACTAATGCTGGTGACACTAGCACCTGCTTAAGTCTTTATTTGTGGTTGTTCATTGTCTTCTTTATTCCTCAGAGATTGACACTTTGGAACTTAATCACATCAACTTTGACACTTTAGGAATGATCACACGAGCAATTGCGGTAATCCTGAAATTTGAATCGACTTCGGTCGTCTGAAACTAAGTCGCGTGCCGAAAATTTGTGAGTAATCCAAGTAGAAAGACAATTATGTGAATTCGTGTCTGTTTCATTCACTAAAACGTCAATTTATTCCTAACATGCCAATATACAAATTTCAAAAGTTATAGTCCTTCTTACCCACCTCGAAAACAATAACATTGAAATGCCTCAATAACATTTAGAAACGTTAAGCTGAGTTGGTGCCACTTTTTTGAGAAGTTGACCCATAGTGATGGAATCTAAAAAGAGAGAAAGAGATAGGAGATATATATATATATATATATATATATATATATATATATATATATATATATATATATATATATATATATATATATATATATATATATATATATATATATATATATATATATATATAGACTCTGCCCCTAAAATCAGTACTCGGTAAACAGTAAATGAAAACGGACATTAGAAAAACATCATTGTGCATAGGTCTTTATGGTGTTTTTTGGGACGATTTCTCCACCTTGGTCCTGAAGGTTTTTCACTGATGGTTTGCCATGGGAGTTCTAAGATCTTGGATCACAAGACATGACCCAACAGGTAGAGATTGGAGGTATTTTAAAAATATCCCATTCATGTATTGAAAATTATAAGATACCGTGCCGGAAAATGTTAAAATTATGGGTACTTTATGACTTTAGGGAACCGAATTTGACTAAGCACATTTGTATTTTGGTATTCTTCACTCATTCGTTTGCTTATTGACGATGCATCTTGACTGCAAAAGTACTTGCGTCGACCCTACGGCAGTTTCATGCCATGGGCCACGAGTCTCCAGAATAAAAATCAATCCACCGGTCCCCCTTATGACTTCTGATATGCCTCGCAGTAGGAATGAAAATTTTTGAGAAAGAACTATTAAAATGGGTTGTCCACTAAAGTATTATACTAAGAAGATTTTGTACATGTGAACCTGCACGAACAGCTTGAAATCTTGTTTTTCATAAGAAAGGCTTCAGTAAATCAATTCATTGGTCTACCACCATATGCCTCGCCGTACGAATGGAAATTTTTTTGTGAAAGAACTATTAAAATGGGCTGTCTACTAAAGTATTGTACTAAAAAGATCATATGCATGTGAACCTGCAAAAAGAGCTTGAACTCCTGGTGTTCATAAGAAAAGGCTTCAGAAAAAAAATCAATCCACCGGTCCACCTCATGACTTCTGATATGCCTCACAGTACGAATGCAATTTTTTTGGAAATAACTATTAAAATGGGTTGTCTACTAAAGTATAATAGTAAGAAGATTATGTACATATGAACCTTCACAAAGAGCTTGAAATTCTGGTCTTCATAAGAAAAGGCTTCAGAAAAAAATCAATCCACCGGTCCACCTCATGATTTCTGATATGCCTCACTGTACGAATGCAAAATTTTTTTAGAAAGAACTGTTAAAATGGGTTGTCTAATAAAGTATTATACAAAAAAGATCGTGTATATGTAAACTTGCATAAAGAGCTTGAAATCCTGGTGTTTCCACAGGGATAATAAAAGTCCCTACGCATTCTTAGCCGTTCAGCAAAAAAAAAAAATCAAAGATTTGCTTAGGATTTGATCCCACATTCATAGTATAGTGAATACAGAGTTATTACATATTTTGATCCTTGCAACGTTGTTTTTAATTACAAAAAAGTAATGGCGATTAAGAAGTGAAACTTAAACTTGTCCAGCATTTTGCTGACTAAAACGAATAGTGTAGTAAAAGAAGAATCATGAAGCGGCCTGAAAAAGGCAAAAAGTAATAAATAGCAATGAGCGACGTAAAGCTTATTAAAATTGCACTATGAATATGCGTAAATTAAAAAAAAAAAATTCAAAAAGACGCTTTAGAAGACTGTAATTTGTACTAAGATTTTCATTCTGTATGATTGAAAATTAATTTTACCGTCCATTGCGAATTTTTTAGTAAAAAAATGTATGAAGAAAATATTACACAAAACTACAACTGATGAAAAATTTCGGTTATTCTTTTGTTCAAGTTTGACCTTTTGATCAATTCGAGTGAAATGACTATCTAAAAATTCTGATCCAACGTCAAGGGGGTTGAAGGGGTGCCTCGGGGAAAGACATGTACCGAAGGGCGGCTAGTGTCATCCGGTCACTGTCAATTCTTAAGTGTGCACTAGTGATTTTGGCTCTTGGTGAAATGTGCCCCTTCCTAAGCTTTAAGACCATTTTATCTGTATGAAATTATTATTTAAAAAAAGGGTGAATTACCTGAAAAATGTAAGAAACTGTGAACAAAAAACAAATACTTATGTACGTTACGGTTATGAAATACATATGTGTTTTGGGATTTTATAACAGTCATGCAGGAAGGTTTAATTACTAGGCAATAATATTTTTCTTTTTTTGGCTAACAGTGTCATTTTTTCTAGTTTCGAAAGTAAGGAGCAACAATTTCTTCGGGATTTTATAAAAGCAACGGCGACTACAAGTGGAGGGAGGCTCGCTCGTTGGCTTAGCCCTGAACCTGTTATTGATCCATCTAAATGCCAGATGATGCTTCCCACAGGAGGAACTCTGAGACATCAGTTTCGGGCTGGATGGCCTTCGACTTTTATAATCAGAATTTGTGATCAATATGGCCATGCCGCTTATTCAAAGGATTTGCATGTAAATATGATTCTACATTTGCTATTCTTACACTTTTTTTCTTTCTTTTTTTTGTATCAATCGTTGCCCTTTTTTGAAATAGTAATCAAATTGCTATGGTTATGATTTGCTGGATTTTTTACTGAATTTTTTTCTCTCTGGGCAAAAGTGCCGGCTCTCTGTTGCCTCCCTCTACTAGCTCTGGCCTTTCAAGTCATAATTATAGCCATGCCTTACCTCCTTCCGCTCGTTACGGTCAAACATTAATCTTTTTATTGTATTTTTCACCGAAAAGGAACAAGTGTACAAACGAAGCTGACTTGATATACATAGTATATAGACAAATGATTAATTTAGGTCTGTATTAATTTTAAACAACATTTTGCGACGGAAGTAAAAAGTAGGCTGAAACTTAAAACGAACAAAACTTATTGTTTCACAGTTTATGGAACATATATTTCCAAAACCGGTTCAAATACACTGACTCATGATATTTCCCTATATTTGTAGAATTCTTAAAAACAAGCTCTTTACTGAAAACTGAACATGCTCCAGCTTTTAGAGAATTGAAATTATATGTTAAAATTCATTGATGTCATGGCAGTCAAAGATTGTGCTGAAAGTGTTATAAATCATTGTTTTATTTTGCTTTTATTTAAAGTACCGTTGTACGTGCCACATGCCACTTTAAGACGAATACACGAAAAGCCTATAGATATTATCAATATCTTCAAAATGAGCCATTAATTATTTCCCTACTCTACGAAGTTGCAGTAGCCTGCTATTCCTGTTAGTCAGCAGACAATTTATGAAACTTACTATTGGGGCAGGGAAGGGGAGTACTCATGAGGGTGAGTTACAAAATCAGTCAGTATTAAGGCTTTTGACCATGAAGCCTATGCTGGTGTTCGTTTAATAATACTTAGCCTTTCAATTCCCAGAAATGGCCCCAAGTTAGCTATTTTTACCACATGGCAGTATATGATGGCGTTGCCAAGACAAATTCATAAAAAGTATTGTTTTACGAAAATTAGCTTTTAAATGAGCCTAAAAGCGCTCTAGGATGTACCAACGCCCCACTAGAGACGGAGAAAAAAATGGATCCAGAAGTATTTTTTTGTCTATGGTTGGCTTTTAACTCACAGGGCATGTAGACGAAGTTAGGAGACCCTCAGTAAAAGTAAAAGCTAAGAAAAAAAATTGTTGCATTGATTCTTGACACTCAGAGTGGAATGGAGTCAAATTCGTTTTGTTTGTGATGAGCTAGCGACTTACTGTACATGTATTCTGAGTCTAACAAACCAAAGTTGAAGAACATTGCTGAAAAGAATGGATTCTACGATGAAACCCCAAAACAGGTCAAACGTTGTTTTCCCCGGTTGCCATGAGACTTTCAGGGTATGTAGACCAGACCCAGGATACATTAACGAGTAAAATAAGTTTGGAAGAGAAATGTGGTTATATCAATTCTTAGTGCGAAAAATTCATTTTTTTGTGCTTATCAGCCCTAAAATTTTATGCTGTATAGACAACTCGAATAAAATAGGCATCTAGATTAATTAAGATACCTCAACCGAAATTTTAGGAGCAAAGAAACCTGAATTAAGACAAAATATTAAGGGAACAAATCTGGGTGTGTTGATTCGTGACAATCTTTTTTTTTCTTTTTTTAAACCACAAAATGGAATTCTTTTTATTAAATTACCTGGGCGAGATTTTATTTAAATGAACAAGCAGTTACAGAAAATTTAACATAAAAAGCTTGTTTTAATAAAACGGCGGATTAAGACACGTGAATATTCAAGGCTATCTGCAAGATGGGCGTCAGAATAGCTTCAGCCCTATAGAGGACTGACAATTTTGCACATCCTAATTCTGTCTCGATATCCCCATCCACCCAGAGTTCTGAAAATTTTGTAGAATAAAAATACAGCTGATCGAAAATTTGACAGAATATTCAAATTGCGTCCCAAATCTAAATTACTATCTAGTATTTCAATTTTTAAGCAGAAACACACACACAAAAATATTCTAATATTGTTCAGTAATGAAACTGCGCCGATAGAAAACGAACAAAAATAATTTTGAAAAGATGTTTTCATAAAAAGTACTTTGTCAAAGAAAAGTTTAGAGCCATATTAAAACTTAAGACGAGCAAAAATAAAGTCAAACAGTAATAAGCCACTCCAAATCAAATAGTTCGTGGTAACGAACTGTAAGTAAGGAGCAACTCGGCTGAATAGTAACCGAAACTCTAATAACGGAATTTTTGTACTAAAAGATATATCAAAAGATTCTGTTTTTTATGCTGATTTCAAATATATAAGTTTCAGTAAGTTTAGTTTTACTCATCAAAGGCTACGAGCCAGAGAATATTCGCGTGATTTTCGAAAAAAGATAATACACCCCCTAAAAGTCATAAAATCTAAATAAAAGACACACCATCAGATTTAGCGTATCAGGGAACCCTACTGTAGAGGTTTCAAGCTCATATCTGCAAAAATGGGGAATTTTGTTGTTTTATTTTTTTTTTTTGCCAGAAGAA
Organism: Artemia franciscana; assembly: GCF_032884065.1. Classification (NCBI taxonomy): domain Eukaryota; kingdom Metazoa; phylum Arthropoda; class Branchiopoda; order Anostraca; family Artemiidae; genus Artemia; species Artemia franciscana. The sequence goes on along the minus strand of NC_088864.1, from coordinate 36,239,510 downwards.
AGATCACGGATGCGTTTTTTTTTTTTCAGGGGTGATTGTATTGACCCATTGGTTCTAGGACATTGTCAGAGGGCTCGTTCGAACAGAAATTAAAAGCTCTAGTGCCCTGCTTATGTGACCAAAAAGATAGGAGGGTAACTAGGCCCCCTCCCCCACCCCTTTTCTCAAAATCGTCTGATCAAAATTTTGAAAGAACAATTATGTTTATCATAGTTGAAAGGCTCAATAACTATCCCTTTGGATATAAAAAGACCCCCACAGCCCCAGGGAAAGGTCTTTAAGTTACAAAATTTGCCCATTGTTTACGCATAGTATTTGTTATTGGGAAGAATGCATACATTTTCCGGTGGGGGATTTGGGGAAGAATTTTCTGCTGGTGGTTTTCCCACGGGGGATTTTCTCGTGGGGAGGGAAGTTTCCAGGGGGTGCACTTGTCGGAGGGAATTATGAACTGGGGGAATTTAACAGAATTTCTATACAAAATTCTTTTTATATGTCTTGCTTTCTCTTTTCCGTCTCAATTTTGCGCGTTTGTTAAGGGTAATTTTCGGGGGTAAATTTTAACTTCGACTGAATTGTTTAGAGGGTATTTCCATGGGGAGGAGGATTTCTCCCTGGATGTGGGGTTAGATATCGTGGTATTATTTCATAAACGACCAGGAATCAAATAAAAAAGACAAGCTTTTTCAACTGAAAGTAAGGAGCAACATTAATACTTAAAAAAAGAAAATTATTACGTATATGAAGGAGATTGCCCCTTCCTCAACACCTCACTCTTTACACTAAAGTTTGAATTTTGTCCCAATTATTTAAGAATGACTCCTGAAACACAACGGTCGTTTAATTAGAAAAATAACAAACTTTTTGAAAGTACTAAAAAACTTTAGCGTAAGGAGAGGTGCTGAGGAGGGGGCAATTCCCTACATATACGTAACAGTTCTTGTTCGTTTTAAGTTTTAATGTTGCTCCTTACTTTCAGTTGAAAAAAACTTGTTTTTTGTTTTGTTTAGTCAAGCACTTAGGTAACAGACACTGCCATAGATGAATAAATAAATCGAACAGAAACTGAAGTGAATAATTCAAGGAATACCAACAGAAATTGCCACAAAAAAAAGTAGGACTAACATCGCGTATACATTTAAAAGATCCGAGCAGCATTTCTGCTTTACTGAAAACAAGATTTATTTTAAAGATTTTCTATTCTAGAATTATAATACTGAAAAATGGAAAGTCTACTTACATTAGTTCTTTCCGGTTATCTTAATTATTATACTGATTTTATTTTCGGTGAATCTGTTTCGATGAATAAGGATTATACTGTTCAAGGTATATCGTTTTCAATAAAATGCAAGCGGCACTCGAACCATTTATTTGGTTTGAGAGGTTGTGAAGTAGCACTATTCTTATTTGTATTTTTTTAAACTAGCTTTTTCAACTGAAAGTAAGGAGCAACATTAAAACTTAAAACGGACAGAAAGCATTACGTATGTGAGGGTATTCACCCCCTCGTCAATACCTCGCTCTTTACGCTGAAGTTTGAATTTTGTTCCAATTCTTTAAGAATGACCCGTGAATCACAAAGGCTGCTTAATTAGAATAAAGAGCTCTTTTGAAAGTACTAAGAACTTTAGCGTAAAGAGCAAGGCATTGACAAGGGAGTGAATCCTCTCATATACGTAATAATTTCTGTTCGTTTTAAGTTTTAATGTTGCTCCTTACTTTCAGTTGGAAAAAACCTTTTTTATTTAATTTCTGATCGTTTTTTAGATAACGCTGGGAAATCCAGCGCCCCTTCATGGAAAATTCCCTTCCCCCATGACAAATTCCTCCATGGAAAGATCTTCCAACGTCCGGCCAGTCCGATTTTTATTTTGGCAAAAATACAAAATTCCACATTTTTGCAGATAGTTGCTTGAAACTTCTATTATAAGGTTCTCTGATACGCTGAATCTGATTTTGTGATTTTCATTAATATTTTATGACTTTTAGGGCGTGTTTCCCGCTTTGTTCGAAAATAAGGCAAATTTTCTTAGGCCCGTAAGTTTTGATAAGTAAGACTAAACTCGACGAAACTTACTTATTTGAAATCAGCATGAAAATAAGATTCTTTTGATGTATGTACTGGTGTCAAAACTCTGTTTTTTAGAGTTTCGGTTACCTTTGAGTTGGATTGCTCCTTACTTACAGTTCGTTACCACGAACTGTTTGAAACCTTGATTTGTCTTGTTTTATGCAAATCAAGGCAAGACATCAAACAATGTTTTAGCAAAACCTAAAACAATGTTTTAGGCAAAACATCTTAAAAAGATGTTTTATCTTCTTTTTTGTTTTTATTTTTATTTTTTCAAAAAGAATTTTTCGAAGTGAAACACGTTTTCAGTAAATGTGTAATAATTTCCTTAATCTCTTTTTAATGCATGTCTTCAATTTTTTCTTCCATTGCAAGGATTTCTCAGTCATGGACTTAGCTAGAGCTCAAAGAGTAGGCTATCTCTTGGATATTAGGCCAGAAGTTAAATCGAAGATATTTAGAATTTCTACTGCTATTGAATGGCTAAGTGTAAAAATTACAGAAACGCAACACATTCAGAAATCCACATTTTACACGTAAAGTGGGCTCTTTTCTGAGCGAAGCCTAAGTAATAAACATTAATATTGAATGTAGTCTGAATATTAGCATTGCGACCTACTTAGTTACTTGGGACATATTTTGTTTGTTCTAGGATTTGTAATACTGATAGGAATCCAGTTTCTATTCTTTCTGAAAAAGTGTGTGTCTCTAAACATATTCCCTTTCTCCATTTAGCGATTCAAATGAGGGTGCATGTCAAACACAAATCTTTCCAAGGAGTCGGCTATTTGGTCATCCTCTTTATACGATTACTCTGTGTGGCATTCAAATTCTCTTAAATAAGGGGGTATTTTAGGAAAAGATATGATTCTGAAAATCTTCTTTTTCTTCTTCTGGAATGTATATTGGAGATATTGGAACTCTCTTCCGAAACCTTTCTCCTCTCTTCTTCCTGGGATCCACTTCCCCTTCTTGATTTTAGGAGACTTCTGCCCTCGTCAGAATTTTTATTTAGTCTTGATAAAGTCTGCCTTCATCTTTCATTGTTAGATCTTTCGCCAACAATTGGGAAAATCTTGGGTATAAACGGAAACAGAAAGAGGACAATATTGACAATAAATCCTATTGGATTTCCTCTCACCTGCAAAATCGTAAATCTTGGTAGGTTGATGGTTTTCAGAAAGAATGGTTACACAATAAAATCTAACCGGTCCACAACGAGTATTGCCTGAAAAGCGGAATGTATAAAAAAAATATATATTTCAAAAGGTGTTGGATGTGTATAGTTAAACCCAAGAGAAGAAAAAAAAATACAGGAAAGTTTAGAACAAAAAGGATGATTGAGTCGTTTTAGCAAAGCCGGCTTTGATCCATTATTTTCAAGTATTGAAATGTTCGTTCTCAAACCTCTTTAAATTTGTCGTGTGCATATTAATGGCACAGCATATTGGCAGACTTGGATCTATTGTTTCGCCAGATTTAAATCCATAACAAACTGAAAAAAGAGGTCAAAGTAAGAATGTAGTCAACAGTTAATAATCCTGATTATCTAATCGAAATTATTTTTGTGAGAAACTTGTTTGTAGAGATATGATGCACTCTTTTTGATAATTTTATTCTTTTCCTTGTAACAAAAGGAATTAACAAGTTTCGTAATTCTATTTGGGAGAAATATAACATATACGTACCCGGAAATATATTTAAAGAGAGATCAAATCCTGGTAACCAAGTAAAGAGCAAACTACGGCCCATAGTAGCCAGAAATTTCAAAATGCCTTTTCAGAAAACGGTCTATTGAGATGAAATTGTCGTTTGAAGCAGATTCAGGAAAGATGGCTATTATTTCGGTTAGTTCTAATTTAAAACCTTATTGCAAAAGCCAATTTATGAGAGTTTGAAAAGACAGTAGGAAATCCTTCGAAAATGGTGATGGAGAGGAATGGAAATTGCAACATTGGTGTCACCATGGTCGAAAACCCAATGCATGGGAGTTATATACCTCTACCTTGAATAACAAGAAAAGTCACTTTTTTGCATAGTAGCACTGATCTCCTCTTTCTCCCAGGGGTAGTCGTATCCAATCAGTGGTGGTGGAGTGTTCGGAGAAATTCCTTTGAATTGAAATCGCAACATGCAGTGCCCTTTTTAAGCAATAAAAGAGACTGTGTCACTGCAAAGTGCTTTCTTCCATTTTGGGCAATAAAATTTCAGTTTTTTTTTTCCCAAGAAGTTCAACATGCCGGGAATGCAGATTCTGGGATAGTAAATTGACTGGAGATAGTCTAAAACCCTTGTCCCAAGTCATAAATAGACTACTCTAAACCTTCCTAACCTTGCTTCCCTTGGTCCCACTGACAAGTATGAACAGAAAAAGCTTTATCGTCTAAGTTAAACCAAATGTTTTTGTAGGGTATATTGTATGTATTTAGAAAAAATAAAAAATGAGCAAAAATTAATTTTAAAAAATATAATTTTTTGTGGAAATAAAGAGCGAAAGTTAAACTTAAAAAATAGTAAAATGATTCCCTCGTAAATTACGCAAGATAAATCTACAAAATTAGCTCGAAGGAATTGGCTCGTGTTTTCTTCTTCTTCTTTTTTTTTTAGATATCCGTCAAATTCTAGTGTTCTGCTGAAGACTGAATTTGCTTGAGTTTTACAGAACATTATTATTGTATGCTATAAAATATCAACATCCGGACCGGTGAAAGACACTTAAGATATAGAATACGGTATTGGACTTTACTGTCCTTGCCGGTTGTGCTGATCTCCGTTTCATGGACCTTCCGCGATTAGGGGGTGGAGGCCAGCCATCCTGTGGTTTCGCAAACCCTTCCTGTTTACCTTCCCCAGATTTCTCCAGTTACTCATTTAGAGCTAGGTTGATTCTGGCTATGCTTACAGAGACAAGCCACTTATTCTGTTTGAAGCCAAATAGTCTGTGACACCAGGACTCAGACCTTTGTCCTCACGGACAAAGGATTTCAAGTCTACCGTGCCAACTACTCGTCTAGTTAACCGAAGACTACTAGGAGCTCTATAAATTAGTCTCTAATTTTCTGTAGGAGGCGTACCAAATTTTCTGCTCCTAACAAAATTTCCTGTTTTTGGGGATTGGCGGTTAGTTTTTGTTTTTTAGTAGTATGTTAGTTTTTAGAATTCTACAGATGTTGAACAATATCACAGGTCAGTTTATTTGAGCTAGTTTTGAGCGCGTAAATCCCTTCCGAGAAAAACACCTTTAAAGATTGCGAGCATTCTTTTTCGAACAACCTACAGTCCAATTTATAAATCGTATCAGTTTAATTTTTATGTCAACATTTACTTAAAATGAATAAAATAAACAAAAAAAGATAATTTCTATCGTAGGATAGTTTCGCTCTAAGGATAGCCGCTGATGTGTTGATGGTATAAAACTGAATTTGTTGTTGCTAATCAACTGAGGGCCATACGGAATCTCCACTTGGGCTATTCGAAAAACTGAAAAAAATTATCCTAAATAGCAGAAGTGCTCAGAAATTTTAGCTTCTGATGGAATGGGAAAATTTTGCTCTCAGATTGTGAAAAGCCGATACATATATGTGGGGTTTTAGAGAAAGTGATGAGTTGGAGAGAATACAAAAGAATTATTTTTATAGACTTTTTCGGGCCCATGAATCCATTCACAGTGTTTTATTGGATATGAATTTGGGACTAAGTAGGTCAAGAAAAGATTGGTTAATAAGAATGGTAAAAATTATAAGAAGTAAAATTGGCTAGCGAAAGAAACATATTTTAGTTTCTTGGAGGATAAGATGGAGGTAGGGGGGCCGCAGGAAAATAAAAAAAAAATTAAATGAAGTAGGATATTTGTATTTTTGGAATGATGGTAAGGAATCAAATTAAAGAAAGGTTACACAACCAAGGAATACAGCAGTGGCTTGGAAGGAGGCCTCGGGATCTCTGAGTCTGTATAGTACAGTGAAAGATATGTGGGGGGGATTTTAATTTAGGTTGGGGTTGAAAAGGGGTGAATTAAAATGGATTTTAGATTTAAAGGGAGGGTCGATTGATATTGGGTAATGATAGAGGAAATTTAGGTGTCATGGTGTTAACTCAGTCCCTTGTCCGATGTTTGGGGATATTTTTCATTTTTGGGGAAATTGTAAGGAATTGGCGGATCTGAGAAATGAGTGTTTTTTGTTAGTGTTCACAGATTAAAGGTGGGTAGAAGGAATTGTAGGATCACGATTTAAAATGACATTAAGGCTGATACATCGTGAAAGATGTATCTCTTTATAAATAATTTCGTGAAGATTCTTATATAAGTACGTTTTTTTAATTTATTTGTGTTTTTGTTGGTTTTTCTTTTCTTATGTTCTGTTTTTCTCTTTCCTATGACCCGAAGTTTTTTTCTTATGTGTGTAATTATCACGTGGTTTTATAATTTCCATTTTTTTTTTTTTTTTCTTCCATAGCTCAAAGCAGCTTTTGTTGCAATAAATATCTATCTATTTATCTATCTATATGTTTTATCTCTCTTGGCTGTTTATTAAACATATATATATATATATATATATATATATATATATATATATATATATATATATATATATATATATATATATATATATATATATATATATATATATATATATATATATATATATATATATATATATATATATATATATATATATATATATATATATATATATATATATATATATATAACATGTGTCTGATCCATAGAAGTCTTGGTCTTGCCTAATGCAAGTATTTATATACAAATATTTTTTTTAGGTTAAGGTACAAGCCACTCCCATTGAAAATCCTGCTGATGGACCGTCAATGGAGACAGGAGCGAATGATTTGCCAGAGATTCCCTTTGAGCCAGTTCTTCGAGATAAGATGCGATATCACTCGATTTCTATGATAAAAGTAAGTTTTCTTCAAATATGTATAGTCTAAACAATTTACAAAGCTTCAGTGTGGACAACCAATGGAGAATATTAGTACATTTTCTCTGCCCCGAAATTTGTGAATTGATTCTTATACCTGTATATTCTTATTTTTTTTTAACTTATTTATGTCCCATATATTGAAAAGATAAATTAGAAATGAGATTCATATCATACTATGGCATTATATAAACTGCCATCTGGTCATCCTTATGGAAAAAGTAATCAAGGGAATTTTTTTCTTACTTTTTTCGGAAAACAATAATGAAACTTTGGAGCGTCTTCAAAATAAGTGCATAATTTACCTGGATTTATGGATAAATCTAGTCCCACTCATTGAGCAAGCTTTTCAGTTTCGCTTGAAGCATTCTACATTTAGGGTTGTCAAGAAATATGTAGAACCATCTATTTGACCTTGTGAGTTATGACACGTGCAAGACACTCAAGGGCATATCATGGCTTCAATCCATTAATAATGTGAATATTCCTGGTAATTTTGTCCATTACTCTTGAACCCCCCCCCCCCCAATTTACCGTCTTACCATGGAAGGTGTCTTTGAATTTCCCTAATTCCTCAGTGTAATTTATTACAGTGGTAGTCTAAGCATTCTTATAGCCCCCTTCTTCCATTTAGACATAGTATCCCAATGTCTGTTTTTCTAATGTTATTATTGAGTCGACCATGCAGTGTAATTTATTACAGTGGTAGTCTAAGCATTCTTATAGCCCCCTTCTTCCATTTAGACATAGGATCCCAATGTCTGTTTTTCTAATGTTATTATTGAGTCGACCATGTTTAGAATATGTCACCCACCTAAACTACCCAAAATTAACGGCGTTCGAGACATGCTGACGATGATTCCTGCTTTTCTATTAATGGAACCTCTAATCCGTAAGATTCAGCATTTTTTGTATTATTTATTGAAATATAATTTCCAAAGGGCTATTAGTAAAACCCTCCGACTGCACCACTACTTTCCAGATTTATCTCAGCAAAAGTCGAGACAAGAATCTTTCTGATACTGACCTCAATTTTTTTTTTGCCAGTGCAAAGGTAGTGTCAATTGGAAAATGTAAGACCAAAATCTAAAACTAAAGCTAAAGAAAATTATATAGAAGGAAAGCAAATGCAGGTTCCCATAGAATTAGAAATGAAGACTTTTTACAATCTTATTATTGTACTTCAGTACATATCATAGAAGCGTATGTTTGGTCAGTACGCAAGGGGGAGGGACTTTGGGCCCACACCTGCACTTGAGGAGTCTCAAAACCCTCAAGATTTATTCACTAACTTAGTAAGTTACCCAAATTATGCTTAAATTGCCGGTTTTCCATACCCGCGCCGCCTTTGTAATGTTGTGTCCCCTTCGTAATAGCTTTGTACGTACGTCCTTACTTTGTTCTAGGACGACGAAACCTTCCACGATGGCACACTGTAGGTTTATTTTTGCTGGCTTATACTTAACAAAATGAATGGGTAAATTTGAAAAATGTACATATTTTCTAATTGGAACATTCATGTTGCTGTGAATTTCCTTGGAATTTTGCAGCCAGAATGATGCAGCAAGAAAACATAAATTGTATGAAGATTAAGTGGAGGAAGATTAAGGAGAAGATTCAGGAAATTAAGATTAAGAAGATTAAAGAGATTTAAGATTAAGAATATTAGGGAGAATATTAAGGGGGGAGACCAGTGTGGTAGTCGTCGATATCTTAGCACCGTAACGAGCTAGTAGACGTAGTAGCAAGTATTTTCAAACAGTTTGTGGTAATAAACTGCAAGTAAGAAGAGATTCAGGCTAAACCGAAATTCTAAAAAAGGGAATTTCAGTATCAATTAATACATCAAAAGAAATGGTTTTTTATACTGATTTTATACGAGCATATGTAATTCATTAAGTTGAAAGCTATTTATAAATAGCAACGAGCCCAAAAAGGGCGAGTGATTTCAATGAAAATTATACCATCGGATTCACTATGGACAGAGACCTTGATTTGAGAAGTTTCAAGCCCTTATCAAGAAAAATCTGAACTCTGAGTCTTGAAACAATTCGTAGTAAGGAACTGTAAGTAAGGAGTGACTCTGCCTAGTGGTAACCAAAAACTATAAAAAAGCTTTAATAACAATTAATATATCAAAAGAATTGGCTTTTTTTACTGACTGTAAGTATATAAAATTCAATAGGTATAAATTTACCCGTCATAGGCTACGAGCCTGAGAAAATTTGTCTTATTTTGAAAAAGGGGGAAAAACCTCCCCTAAAAGGAAAGTGATCTTGATAAAAAATCACACCATGAAATTTTACAACTACGGGAATAAAATTTTGAGATTGTCAGTCGATTCAAAAAAACAACAATTTCAGCTCCCCCTCCAGTTTCAGAGGAAGTAATGCCGCACGGTGGCGTAGTTGTTTCTAAAAAGTCACACAGTCCATACAAGATAAATGGTTAACATGAACATTTATTTTAAAGCTTTAGTTAACTACGTTGATTCACTTGATATTTCAGAAAATTACGTACAATGGTGTACTATGAAGGAGGAGTGATATGACATTATTTAGGGAGGAGGGGGCCAGATTCCTCAAAGAGTGCGTGTTAATACCCAAATTGTCTAGACCTCGTTGAGTCTTCAGATAAATGCAGAAAGAGATCTGATTTCAGGAGGCGGGGTAAAAGTCAATTCCTTATCTCTCTTCAATTGAGCCAATCCTGAATAAGGGCGCTACAGGGCGATAACTTTCTTCTTATTATAATTTTTTTTTTTTGTAAATTAAAAAATCGCACTGATATTCTTATTGGCATAGTAGGAAGAAAAGGGAGGGGGGTGTAATTCTTGAGCTCTATCAGGAAATTTACCAAGAAGGAAAGGTAGCTGATACCAGGAACTTTGTTTTCAATTACCTTTAAATGGAGATATTGTGTTTTTTGTATTTTTTTTATATTACATAGTTGGTAATAATAAACTGTAAGTAAGAAGCTACTTTTGTTAATAACCAAACTGTAAAAAGAGAATTTTGATAACAATATATAAACTATAAGATTTAGAATTTATGCTGATTCCAAATCCATAGAATTTTTAAGTTTAAAGCTATACATCAAAAGTTACCAGCCTTCCGGCACAGAGGCAGAAAAGTGGAGGCTGCGCATCATGAGAACACCAGGAATTTTATGGGGGTTATGAGAGGGGCTTGGCTAGTGCTACCGAAGCTTTGTTATCACTAAGTTTAAACGGTAATATTTCTCATTTCCTATTTATATAGAATGCTTAATGCTTTCTTAATTCCATCGGGCGTCACCCTTCTATTGGCGTTCATGGGGAACATCCTTATAAAATAGGTTTGTTCAAAAGTGTCTTGGAAATTGTAGAAACGATGACGATGTAAATAACTTTGGATTTTTAAACTCCTGCCCTTCTAATAAATATTTGAGGGGTGTATTTTGAAGCGTTGTTTGCGAATATTAAACTTAAAATGTAAAAACTAGAGATATAGGGGGAGTAGTAGCCATCCTTCGTATTTAAGAGAGTTTAGGTCAAACAGGTCGTACTAACAAACTGTTAGTAAACAGCAACCCTTGTAAATAGAAACCGAAACTCTAGAAAAGTTTCGATTATATCATATGCAACATAAAAATTTATTATTCATTTGAATCCTCAATGTGCAAAATGTATTAACTTTAAATTTACTCATTGAATGCTACAGGCACATGAAAATTTGCATGATGTTAGAAACATTAAATAAACTATCCCAAAAAGTAACACCTTAGTTATAACGATCATATTTATAGCAATACAGAATTAAATTATTACTCTTTTGTTTTAGGAATTTGAGGGCTACTCTTTTGAAGAACTTCGATGGATGAGTCCATGTACAAGACGACCGCCAGAAAGTATGCTCGTTCGCTTTAATAGTGATAATACCTGTATCGCTTGCTGGACTCCTAATTTTAGTGGCCAATACAAGGTTGTCCTGTCAATTGATGACATTAAACTGGAACAGGTAAAGAATGGAATAGTATAATCAACTAAAGTCCAACAAATTTTGAAAATAAACTTGAAGAGAAAAAAAAAGAAGCGGCACCATACCTTAAATGAGGAGTGGAGCAGCTTTTACAGCACCAGCCATCAATAGCAGCATTCGAAGAAATGAATGAATTAATGAGCAATTAAATTCACAAAAAGAGAATTTCGGTAAAACAAATCAAGTTTAAACTACTAAGACAAACAAAATGAATAAGAAAAAAAAATGTCCTAATATTTTCCATTAGACTTATATGTTGATTAAATAGAAAGACACAGTTTTTCATCGAAACGTAAGGAAGAAATTTAAAACTTAAAACGAGCATAAAGTACCTAATACAAAATGTTAAAGTCAAAATAAAAGGAATTACTATGTGTCATGAAATGAAACCTAAAACGAACAGGGATTGCAATGAAGTCAATCATAGAATAAACATTAACTACGAAAAAAAGGATGGTGTTTCGACCCCTAGCCCCACTTACCTAAGGATAAAGCAGCGGCACTCAAACGTTCAAATAATTATTGTATAGCCGTCTTTTTAAAAATTGTCCGAAAACACACGGATTCTTATCATGGTTTATACAGAAGGAATAATCTTGCTATATATTGTTAACTCCGGATCTTACAGAGACATCTTAGTCTGGAGCATTTTATTTAAACTCAGGCAAATGACTTATCTTGGATGGAAAAGTTTATCATGAATAATATTAGAGAGGTGATAATAGAACCTTGTTGGAATTGGATTCGTGCAGGGTTTGTTATCTGAAATAATTTTATGACCCCCCGGACTCCCCTTTTTACCAATGGAAAGAGTGTTTCTTTGAGGTCGTGGAATTTGTTCTCGTGTTTTTACAGACAACCAGAAACGTGATCAAATCAAAAGCACTTTTTCAGCTGAAAGAAAAGAAAGAACATGGAACTTAAAAGGAACAGAAATAATTCTATATATAATGGAAAGTGTCAACCCCAAATTGATATATTTTCCGAAAATTTAGGTCACATTTTACTGAGGGTTTGGTTAAAACAGTTTGAAACTACAGTATAAAAGACATATCAATTTAGAGGCGATAGCACCCTTGTATTTAGAATGATTTCGGTTCATTCCAATTTTTGTCGTTCTTTACTTTCACCTGAAAAAAAAATCTTTCATTAAATTCCAGTAAAATGCAAATGGCTTTTTGGTGACAACACCTCAATTATTTCAAGTTGTCTTTCTCGTTTTAACTTTATTTTCATCTTCCGTTGTAGTTCCTGCTTTTTCTGATTGATATTTTCGAGAAGCTAATTTTACTTTTGTAAGTTTCAAATTGACTTGTTATTTTAAATGGAAAGATTTTCTTTTCAGTTCAATATCTCTTCGTTTTTTTTGGTAACATTAATTCAAAATTTTATTAAAAACGTCAATTCAGGTTCATTAAAAGAAGAAAAATGGTAGTGATGGTAAGAGCAGCGATGGAATGAATTTTCTTCTTTGTAGTAGTCATTGGGAATACGTGGTAAAAGTATTCGTGGTATGAGGTGTAGTGGTAGATGTGAAATAAAAGGTCGTTGTAATTTTCACTATAGAGAAATTCACACATAATTTGCCGAAATATGTCCTTACCTCGTTATGGTTTGAACTTACATATTGCAATTATAACTGAGCTCTGAAATTCTTGAAAACTGACCTTGGTGAAAATCAGACACTACCAGGGCTGTCAATGAGGAAGCAGGAGACACAGGGGAGACTTTTCAAGTTCCTTTTTTAGTATTTTCACCAAAAAGATTGGAAAAAGACAACATTCTCCACTCAGATATTGAAAAATGCCTCTTTTTTTGTACTTTACTAAAACGTAAGAATCCTTGCCCCTCCCCCTACGTTTCCATGACCTGGTAGCCGTGAATAGTACCTAAAAAGTTTGTACTTATTGCGTTACAATTCTAGACTTATCTATCTATCATCACATAAATCCTTAATTACCAAGTTTGTTAAAAATTGAACATTATTTGTGGAATATGTACTTTCCGTGATTTAATTTTGGGCTTCCAACTTGAGATATTAACCTCAGACCAACAACCTTAAAAAAAAAAATCTTAAATGCCAATTTTGGTAGACATCAGACACTTAATGTCTAATATGTGTTTTCCACAACTTGGTCTTAGGGTTCTATATTGCAAAATTAGTCTCTAATTTGTAAAAAAAAAAAAGAAGCTAAGCCATTCTCAAACACCTATATTGTTGGATATTAAAAGCCTCGCTTTTGTTATCAACATACTCTATGATCCTTGAATCATAAAACTTAAAAAATATTTGTACAACATATTTATCTAAGACCTACAATCGGAGCTAAGAATGGTACACAGGTTGTCTACGAAGCCTTGCAAGACATCTTGAAACTGAGCTGCAGCTGTGACATCCTCACGAATGTTTATGACTTCAATGGGGAAAGTGTTCACCTTTCTATCAAAATCCGTGTCTCCAAGAACAAGGGTGCAGGTTTTGCTGAGCTAGATCACTCACTCAGTTCCTCCCACTTCCCTCGCTCTTCCTGTCCTACTCTGACCCTCAGTATTGACCATATGTGTTTAGGGATTTATTTTATTTTGCACTTAAATGCCTCTTAAAAATTTTATTTATATTTTGTTTATAGACTTGTAATGTTGTTGTGCGACCCGCCCCTCCAGACATTGTCACTTCTCAGTCAGGAATACCGAAGAAACCCAGTAGCACTCCAAAGAAAATGCGAAGATATGTAGGCAAACATAGTGCAGGACTGAGGATCCGAATTCAACCATCATTACAGAGCGAACAGCTAGGTATTATCCCACCAAATGGAACCATCGCGTTTGTCGAGGAGGTAAGTTGTTAAGGAATATAATAGGCTATAAATATGCAATAAAAAATAAGGATAAAACACCATGTTATTTTACATTAAGTAAAATATCCAGGAGTGTGTTTGAATACGTATTTGCCTAAGACTGTTCCAGAGAGAAAGACAGCTAATCGATGAACTGAATAACGTTAATTAGGTTGCACGTGAGAATCTGTTTCTAATAGTCTGTAGAAAAATAGACTATGTGCACTAGTTATGGCTATGATCTCCTGCTTTCTGCCCTGAAATGACGTTCCTAGTGCAATAAAAAGAAGGCTTGATGAATATAACCCAACAGGATGCTATACTATGCTGAAAAATGAGAATTTATAAAAGTACGCTTGGCCATAGAAATGACAGAAGCATGAACGAACTGACGGTTGTTAATGATATGTAATGAAATAAACATTAATTTTCTTTTTAATCAAAAAGGAATTTATGCTTACTTCATATGCTGAATTTACTCAGCATGAAATCTGCTTCTATTTAAATGATGCACTTTCAAATCATCCTACAAGTCAAACGTCTGGTTTCACTATGAAAATATTTCACGCTTTTATTATTTAGGATTATTATTGGTAACTTGTCGCTGATTGAAAAATTTGACGTAGAGCATTTTTTTTTCTTTATTTAATACTGCTTCACTGGTCCCAGCAGCTATTAAGATCGCAGAATTTTTAATAATAAAAATCAAAGTCGTAGTCAAGAACCTTTGGCTCTAGTATATAACTTTGATTTGAATTATTTGTGTCTGAGCCTACCTAAAAACTTGAAAAAGTTTATTATTTAAAATATGCCTGTAGCCTATGTTACATTGACTTATAGTCAAGATATTGGGTAGAATACTTGAAGGGAACTAGTAATAATTCACTAGTAATAAAGTAACTAGTAACTAGTAATAAAGTCATGTAAAGTGAGCATCCATACTTATAAGGTTGTATCGTATCATGAGTTGAACCGATTTTCAGAGGACTCAAAACCCATTAACGATAAAGCTTGCATACATGGGAAAATGAACCTTTCCTACAATGGGGATAATGCCTAGCTTTGTGCTATGTAATACCTAAAAATGGACCAAAAACAAAACTTTTTCAGAGCCGTACCCTTACTGAAGGGGCTTAACCCCTTTATCTATCCCCCCAGGTTACATCCTATCTGCGGAATCAGAGGCCAGTATCCAACTTCAGGTAAAGCTATCGTGTAAAACGAATAGGACTCAGGTACCTGAATATTTTCAGGTACCCGAAAATATTTTCAGGTACCTTCCTGTTTCCTGATTTTCAATCGGGAAACACGAAGAACCACGGGACTCCTTTTTATTTTTCATTGTTCTTTTTGTTTACTTCATTGTTCTTTTTTTTGTTTATTCCTTTCGTCTCTTTTTGAGTAATCTTATCATTATGCTGTTCCAGCTAGAAAATGAGGATGGAGTCTGGCTTAGACTTGCACCGGAATCAATACTCAGTTGGTGCAATACTCCTCATGGGGAAGGTTGGTGCTTACAATTTCACAAACCGTATGAGAGACGCCTTCTTTTCCCCATGGACGATTTAAAGAAAACCGGTGAATCTAACGAAGAAAATAGTCAATGGTAAATTATTTATGCTTTGATAAAGTTGAAATTAAATTAGCCACTACTCCATTATAACAATTTTGTCTGCCTTAGATATACTATTTTCGTTTTTATCTGGGGTGGGAGTGGAGGGCGGTTGTTATAAATAAAACATTTTCTGGATGGATACCAGGACTGAACAAAATTCGTGTATTTACCTTTAGTGATGTAAAATTCTCTAGTTTTATTCAATTTTTCTATTAATTATCCTAGCCTTATTCACTGGTCTCTGTGAATTTCTTTGACCCATTAGTTCTCCCTTACGTAGCATTCCTGGTTGGCTTTTCAAGTGAAAAAAACTGTATTTGATTATAAAAAAAAATGTCGTATTATAAAGTGCAGTTTTGATCAGCGTCGTTTTGCCAAATCGAAAAAAAGAAATTACACGAGAAGTAAACGACAAAAAAACATTGTAATAATAAAAATGAAGAAAGTGATTCCAATTTTCGCTATAGCTGTGAGGAATGATTTGTCTCACTGGGATGACGATAATCCAAGCTGTGGTGCGTTAAAAGGTTTTTGTGA
Organism: Artemia franciscana; assembly: GCF_032884065.1. Lineage (NCBI taxonomy): Eukaryota > Metazoa > Arthropoda > Branchiopoda > Anostraca > Artemiidae > Artemia > Artemia franciscana. Next base: position 36,223,491 of record NC_088864.1, on the reverse strand, counting down.
AAGAAGCCAAACAGGTATTCTCTTTCTCTCTTCCTCCCTCTCTCTTGCTCTATCTCCTTCTTTCTCCTCCCCCCTCTCTATGTTTCTCTCTCTCTCTCTATTTCTTTCATTTCTTGATATGGAACTAACTAATTTTTAAATTTAAGCTCCATCCCCAGAGAAATGAGAAAAAAGCTCATCGAGACGAGGCCGATATAAAAGACAATTTGCGAATCACTAATATGCAGTTGCCAGATACCTCTTAAAAAACATCACCGCCAATTAAAATATCCCAATGCAAAATATACTAAAGTGAAGAGCGTAAAGAAAGAATAAAATATTTCACACTATAACTTAATTTTATTATTTGTAAAGACAACTGTTTTAAAATCAATACCAGTATTTCGGGCCTTAAAAAATTGTCCCAAAACTGCTTACCCAAAGGCTTAGTGTTGCTGTTATAATTGAGGAACTTGTTGATGAATCTCTATCCTCACGCATTTTTTCTATTAATTGTTAAAAGTGTGTCCAAATTAAACTTTTTGCAGGAACAAGGAGTCTGATCACTATTAATTAAATTTATTATAGGGTTACTTTCTGCATTAAAATGACGATTTTAAGATTTTTGTCTGTTTTAGGGTTTGTAAATGTTCAATTTTCTAAGCATCTGCCATAACTATTCACTAACAATTGGAAAATATTATAGAATCTGTTGTTCACTTAATTCTTTTAACTTTTAGTTATTTTGATTGGTGTCAACTTTCCTTTTCTTCCTAAAATTCCTTATACCTTATTCTTTATTCCTTATTCCTTAATTCCTCAGGTCGAAATTACTTTCTTAAAAAATATACGGAGTGATCATTGCAAAAAAAATAAATAAATCTCTAAAACTCTTTCGCCTTTTTGTATCTTTCTTTGGGCGGGTACTTGTATATTAGTTAAATGTATTTGATTTATAAATAAAGTGAACTGAACACCCATCAGCTCCAAGTCTACAAAGCCAGATGAACAAATATTGAGGTACGTTGGTTATTGGGAGGGGACGATTCAGAACGTTTCGAATCCCTTTTTCCAGAAATTAGTGCATTGCTCCTTGAGAAGGGCATCCAGAACTAACCAATAATTTGTGGGTTTTACGCACCATCTAAATCAGTTTAAAGGTAAACTACAAGGGAAAGGAAAATGGATTGTTTCCATGTTAGAAGAAGCGATAAAATTCGAAAAAAATATCTATTTTTGCTTAGGATATTGAAAGGTTTCCGAGCCTGTTGAGGCATTGCCAAGAAAATAATTTCTCTATTGATAAACACTATTTCAAAATAACCATCTCAAATATGAGGGAAGCTTTCGTCAGCCGGTTTCAAAAATTTAAAAACAGCAGAACAATTTTAGCATTTGTCAAAAATCCCCTTAATGCTACAATAACTGAGTTGAAATTCTTTCCTTTTTAAATTGACGTTGGTAGCTTTGAAATACAGTTGATAGCGTTGAATTAAAAAAACTCGGGAGATATGGCACTCTAAATTTTAACGTCTTTGTGTTGAATTGGAAATAGTGGAGAAGAAAAAAAAATATAATCTTTGTTTGAAACACAAATGGTCTGCTTTGAATTACTTGGAGAAGGAAGACATGAGCAGTTTCAACACATGGAATAGTATTCCTGATTCTTTCGATCAACTGAAATAGCTTGTGTTTGCTGTTCTTTCTCTTTTCGGTTCTGGATATGTATCCAAACACTCTTTTTCAAGCATGAACACTGTCAAAAATAAATTAAGAAGTCTTCTTATTTATGGGAACTTGGAATCATTCCAAAATTAAAAGAAAACAAACTACAAAACAAACTCATGTTTGGCTCTTTGGCTAAAAAATTTGCTGATCACTGGTTTAGACCATTAATTCTAGTATTTTGCTTATGTGATGATTTGGTAAAAGGCCGAACGTTAACGCTTGAGCAGAAAATTTTCGACATCTTTGAATTTTGAATATATACAAAAACAGGCTAGTTTTCAATAGAAGCACTCATTTATGACATTTGAATATCTACTCTAATTAGCATGGAAAAGTGTCTACTATGGAATTATATTAAAATTTGCAAAAACGATTTCAACATCCAGCTCTCCTTTGGATTTCCTAGGTTAGCTGTCTTTGTTATAATATTACAAAACTGGTTTCTCTAAACAATAATACTCTAATACAGATTATATTATATTGTTATATAGTATGATTTATAATTGAACATATAGCTAAATCATCCTTTAATAAATACATGTAATTTAGGTTTTCTCTATACCGGGTTATAAGATGTGGTGCTTCTGGACACAATATCCGATCTCAGCCAACGGTAACCTCACCAGCCATAGGAATTCTCAGCATGGGAAATGCAGTCCTGGCATACAATGAACTCTCCTTTACATCTGAAGGCATTTGGGCCATGCTGCTTCCTCGGAGTGCCCGTAAATATTGCTTTGCTGCCCTGAGTGATGAGGACCAGGCTTGGAGTTTAGTAGCAGCAAAAGGATATCCAAATCAATTGTATTTGGAAAAGGAAAAAGATGTTGGTAAGTTAGAAAAATCTTTGAAATTCATTTGATAGCGTACATAAATTTAAAGAATATAAATTCATGAAGGAGATATATTACAGCCGCTCTCTTTATTCGTTCAATTTTCAACTATTTGCAATTCACAAAAGTATCTTTGCAGTGGTTTATTCAGCTTTTGTTGTTCATTTATGAAAAATAAATATTTTGCCGAAATTTGATTCCACAGTTTTCAAAGCTTGGCTCTTGTGCTGAGATTGCTGATATCTATAAATTGCAGACTCATTAGTTTAATGTAAATTACCGAAATTTGGAAAGAATCAGTTTCTATCTGTGAAACTCTCTTTCTCAAATCGAAGGAAGGATCAACATTAAAAAACAAAACGAAAAAGATCAGTGGCTGCCGTATCTCTCAATCCCCCTCTACTCTTTGCGCTGAAGTTGAATTACCAATCGCTTAAGTTTTTCTGTTCTCTGTAATTTTTTCGACTAGCACTAGTTGAGCTTTAGCGTGAAGAGCAGTTATAACTAGATTTTTCTGTAATGACACTTTTGTTACAGTTAAAGCTGCTCTTTACTTTTGTTTAAGAAAAATTAGGATTTAGTTTCTGTTCGTTTTAATATAATCCACAGGTGTGTCTAATATACGTAATTCCTTGCAGCTGTTTGTAAAAAAAAACCCTTATAGCTCGCAACTCTGAATTGTTTAATTAGAATGATCTACCGTCAAGTTCTTGCCTCCCAAATACTCCAGTAGAATTTTTGAGCCAATCGAATATTTGTGTCATATTTTGTTCACCAGGCTAATCGTATTCAACCAATGGTCGCAGAATTTTGGAGGAAGTTTCACTTAGATGGAGATGTTGGAGTGTAACTAAGCCCCTTTTCAAGTCAGTTTTTACCCTGGGCCCCACCACGAAAAACAATGGTGTGTCAAGTTTTCCATTGATTTCAATCATCTGGGCAACATAATTAGCTGGGAGCATAATTAGATCTGACCGTGTACGGATTTACTGAAATGATATGGTCTTCCAAAAGAGAGAACGCGTTACTATCTCTCCCTCTTAGACATCAATTACGAAAACAAATTAAAATCTCCGAAAGTTTTGCTGTCGTCTATCCATTTAATCTATTCTCCGAATTAATTCATACCTGACTCATATCTGACAATAAACTACATTCGCCTCCAACTTCTTTCTTCTACTATAAAACACTCCACTGTTTTCGTCGGCAAAGTACCGTAAAAACTTCAATAAGTACAAACTTCGAGGTACTCGTTAAGTACAACCAATAGGTACTCGTTGCCTTTGGCTAGCAGTATAGGTCAATGCCATAACCCTTTCTTCCTTTGAAACCATTATATAGCTTATTTTGCTGAAGGCTGTAGGCCTAGAGCTGTCGATTTAGAACTTACCTGGAACTGAGATGATATTCGATGAGAACGCAGCAATATTTTCTCGCATTTTATCAATTTCGGATTCAGCTATAATTTTTCAGCCAGGGATGAACTTTCTCAATTTTATTCTAAAAATACGCACAGATTCTCAGCTGGAATTTTTTCCATTGCAAGCATTTAGCCAGCTTTAATCCTTGAAATGAGAAAATTAGGTTTCATTGTCGAGAGGCAAAAGCAAGTACCCATGGTCTTTGGTGAATTTTTTCCGAAACTGTTACAACCGTTCCAAGGTGTGGTTGATGAACAACCAAAAATTAGTCTTCTGAAAAGATTAAGCTTCTAATTCGTGTTTTAAGGTATAAGGGTGTTTTTTCTTGTGTAGTCATGTCTAATTAATATTTAATAATCATTTATCCTGCCGATCAGTATCAAATTACTTTTTTTTATTAGATTCAGCTAGCTATTACTTCCCATGTTTCTCGTATGTTTCACATGTTCTTGGACTTTTTTTAAGCTAAGCCCCTTCGCCTGAAAACTTCCCGTCCGCTCCTTTGACTTTACCCCACCCCTAGAAAAAAATCACATTGAAGTGTCATTTCTGAGCCAGAGTTTCAGTTTTCTTAGCTAGAAAGAATTTTATGGTAGCAGCAGTAACTGCTACCCCGTAAAGAGCAAACAACAGCCCATAGTAATCGAAAATTTAAAAACACGCCTTGACAAAATATTACTAAGTTTCGAAGCAAATTGCAAGTTTTATAGGTTTCATTTTTTTACATTAATAATAACAATAATAATTTATTTGTAACCCACTGTACAAGTTTAAGAATGTGGAGTATGAAAGAAGAAGAAATAAAGAAAACATTTCTTCAACACAATTGAAAAACAAACAATAATTGAAAATCACTCAATGAAAAAGCCGGGTGAGACCATGGTGCGCACCAAGACGGAAACACGCATCAGCGCCAATATTGGTCTGCAGACTTTCCTGCGAACACAACATTTCGGTCACTCCGTAACGATCTACAAGGCGTCTGTTTCGAACCGATCTGGGTAGGTACACAAGGAATGTACAATAACGAAAATAATTAACCCTCATTTGCTTAAGATCAATCTTTTTAAAAATAGGATACAGTCCGGACGCAGAAAAAACGGCATGATCACAAAACGAGTATACAGCTTAGCCAGTTCATGTCTGCTAAAACGACTACGATTTGCAACAATTTTTGCATAGCCAATTCTTAACTTATCTCTAGTATCAATTAAAAACTTCCTCCGATTGCTAGCAAGTGAATCGCATACAGATATACCCAGCCACTTCAATATGCTCACTCTAGATATAACAAAACTTCCGCAAATCAAAGAGTTAGCACAATCATTATTATTAAAAGATAAATATCCACACTTGGCAATATTTAAAGAAAGGCCAATATCTTTCAACAATGATCCAGCCAGGCGGACATTACGCTCAAGTTCGCTCTTAGAGCGACTAATTAAAAGGAGGTCATCGGCGTATGCTAAGTAACAAATGTCACTATACCCGAAAAAACAACTTGATTGGATCTTAGTCAGAACACTTGCAATACAAGCATTAAAAATATAAGGTAAAAGGACGCCTCCTTGTCTGACCCCACATTTGACTGGCATATTCCTGAATATAATGCCACTAGATTACAGTCTCACATACGAATTAGAATACCAAAAATTTAGCACAGATATAATTGAACTGTTGATACCAAGCTGATGCATTGACAGAAAAGCTTGGGAGTGGACAACAGTGTCAAATGCTTTAGAAATGGTGTGCTGGTGAAATTAATAGTTTAAAGGTGTATTTTTTTTGCAAGACATGCCTAGTATGAATTAGTTATTTTGAAAATGGGACTTTTCAGTTTTACAGAGTGAAGAAGCCTACTTATATAGTCTACACTGCACTGGAAAGTTTCAGCAACCAATTGCTCTTGATCAAAGAGATTTGGACACACTTCAGCCAACTGTAAGGAATAGAAGACAATCAGGTATATAGTATCCTTCAATTACATAATTGCCCGTGAATTCAGGACATTTTTACAGTAGTCCGACCCAGATTTTCCCCTACGAGTTCTTTAATTTATTATTCCTCATCAGCAGTCTTACAAAACTTGCAATAAAAGTCTGTATCGCTTTAGAGGGTTATTGATTACTTTAAAAGCTTATGTGGATTTTTGAGCCTGCTGATTACGCATTTGATTTTAATATTGAAATATAGACGTCAACCAAGTTAGTTTTACCATATATATATATATATATATATATATATATATATATATATATATATATATATATATATATATATATATATATATATATATATATATATATATATATATATATATATATATATTCAATAGACCTGACAGGACACCAAATCTTTAGGGGGAATTGAGGAGGGAAAGGAAAAAATATTGACGAAAAAAAGCTTTTTTTTCTCAAAATGGTATGACCAAATTGGTTGTTACGCAAGTGTTGTTTGAGAGAGAGAGAGAAAGGTTTATTGAAACAACAATCGTAGCTCAAATGGCTAATATGATGATGAAATACAAAACATGTTATTATATAATGACGTAAAAAAAAGGGACGAAAGAGTTCTGGTAGCGGTTTGTCCGAGCATGCACAGGCGCAACTTTTAGCTTCTGTCTCGCACGGCTGACTGTCGGGGCTTCTGGGGGTAAAATGTCACGATGAGCAGGATTAGACAGCAGCATTTTGCCAAACCTCAGAATAAGTTCACCCAAACAGAGTTCCAAACTTTGGAGTTCAAGGCTTGTAGGGCATCCTGGTAAGAAATGTCTCTATTACTCAGGATAATCCCAGTTGTCCGTTTTTGGCTGACTGCAGTTCCTGCATAAGATATGGACAGGCGTATTCAAGTATGAACGTATGTAGCATAGGTTTGCCCGAAGAAGACTGCGGGCGTTGCAAGCGAAGCAACGCATTTTTGATAGGGTTTGCAGAGATGTGTTAGCTTTACGGATCAAACTATTAATATGGGTAGTAAAGGTGCAAGTGCAATCATGTGAGAATATAACAACTAGTATTTTCATCTCACTCACAACAGGGAAAGGAACTTCAGGGGGGAGGGACAAAGTTTCTCTTTCGCAGGTTCAGTCCAATTATTTTTGACTTAACAGAGTTAATTGTCAATTTCATATCAGCGCACTATGAAATTAGTAGATCGAAAGGGATTGGGGGATTGCTTGGTGGGGACATTGCCATGAAGAAGACAGGTGAGTAAAAGCGACAAATCGTCGACAAATTTGTATTTGTCTTTATGTTCTACCAACAAGTAGCTGATGATGGCAAGAAACGTTATTCCTGCCAGTTTTGTTCCTTGTTGGGCACCGCGGGTTATTTTACTCCACTCTGAGTCACAGTCCTCTTCGCGTAAAGCAAATACTTTTTGCTGTCTTTCAGACAGAAAATCAAGCACAATGGATAGTGTTTGGCGTTTAGCACCCATCCGTTTCAGGTTTTGGCAAGCCACTAGGTGTGATAGGAGATCAAAAGCCTTGCGAAAGTCGATGGCTGCTAGATCTACAAAACAGCCTTACTGTTCAAGCCACTTCAGGATCTGATCCCCACATTTTGGGAGTCCGCCATATTGGTATTTGTTGATGGTCTCACTTACTTGATCTAGTTGCCTCCGCAAGATGAACGATTCTGTCACTTTTGCTAGGCATGGCGTCAGGGAGATTAGTCTTAAATCATCACATAACTTTGGTGGGTTCACTTTGGGAATTATACGGATGTGAGCCTTTTTCCACGATCAAGAGAAGGTCCTAGATGCAAAATACTGGTTTAAAAAACCCAAGAGTGGCAGGGCTAGGAACAAAGCAAATTCACGTATGAGCTTTGCAGCTTTCCTAGTTTCCTAGTTTCACTATACACCTCAAATTCACTGAGTGCTATTGTGCCTTTGTTGTAACAGCTGGAAAAGTGGTACACATAGAGGTGAGAAATGCATTAACGTCACTGGACCCCAGTATTTGCCCATTATCGTCAGATATCTTGACACTGGTTTTCGAAACATTTCCAATCATCGCTTTGACCGAGCGGTGCCACTTTGCAGGTTCAGTGTTTAGCAGGGGGTCGACTTTTTCACGACCATGCTTGCGTTTTGCATTTCTGATCATGTTAGCTATTAAGTTTCTTTTGGTCGTTCCTTGATTTCCCTTGCCGCTCGAGTAAAGGCGGCTGCGTTCGCGGATCAGGGCCTTAATAGTGGTCGTAATCCATGACTTTTCACAGTACAATTTTTCACTGAAAGCGCACACTCTTTGCTCAAGAAAAACGTCCGTTGAAACCTCTGGGAAGCCATGTTCACGGATTGCAGAGTCAGTTATTGGTCTAGTAGTGATCCGTGAAAGCTTGGGTTTTCTCACAGAACTCTTGGTTTTGAGAAACAGGGCGTAGTGATCAGACAAGCTAACAGGTCCAAGCGGAGTCGGGGAGGGGGGTTAGGTCCTCAGTGTTTGTAAGGATCAGATCGAGGGTACTGCCAGACGAGTGAATGGGAATGTTCAAAATCTGATTAAGAGAAAGACTGGAGGCTAGCCAGGCTTTCTTTGTCTGGTTAAAATCATCGGCAATTGTAAAAGCAAGACTACTATATCGGATTCTAAGTGTATCAACCGTTGATAACTTCGAAGACTACACTGCCTTTCCATGACGGAAGTATAACAGTTCAAAATAGGGATGAAACCTTTTAATTGAAAGTGAACAGATATAAAAATTTTTAACTGGATATTTCTTACACATATACAGTGTTCATCATCAGCAGTAAAACTTTAAAAACTTTTTTGAGTTTTACTGCTGATGATGAACACTCTATATGTGTTCGAAATGTCCAGTTAAAAATTGTATACCTGTTCACTGTCATTTAAAAGGTTTCATCCCTATTTTGAACTGTTATACTTTTATCAACCGTTGTTTGGAGGTAGAAAGCTAGATCACGCCTGTTTTGTGCGCTTTCAGGGTAACATGCAGATGCCGTTATCACGCAAGAAAAACGACGAGACAAGCCCGTGATTTTGCACATTACCCATATAACATCATGATCTGGATTTCTGATTTCAGGTAGGAGTTTACACGAAATGTCTTTCATCACATAGATTCCTGCACCACCGCCGAGCCTATTGTCACCTCGGCTACTTCAAGTACCGAAATAGCACACCCGGTATGCCTTCTCCTTTCATTTTTCCCTGCCCAGCATCCACGTCTCCTTCATATCGGTTTGTTTCTGCTGGTTGACGATACGCCATCTCTAACTTCTCATAGTAAGTGAAATGTACTCAGCGTAGTTCAGATAGATAGCGCCAAAACGGTGGAAAGGAAACGCAACTTTATTAAGTCACTTTTTGGCACAGCGGCGGCTTAAACAGGAGTGATTCTGGTACTCAAAAATCGAGGGAAAAAACTGCATAAGTCAATATCATTTTCACCATGAAGAACCAACTTTCGCGCACAATTATAAAACTAAACTGTGATAAGATGTTTCGCTAGTTATGCTTTTTGAAAGATTATGAGAAAATAAATATTGTTCAAAACACTTATCGTCTTAAGGCAAAGGGAAATGAAAAAAAAATAACCCTACGGGGTTTATAGAAGGCGGTAATACAGCTCTTGCTTGTGGTAATATCTATTCGTTTCACTTCGATATTAGCCTTTATTTCTGTTCATTTGAACTTCATCTGTTCATTTATAAGAATTTCCGTTCGTTTTAAGTTCGTTTATCATATAACTATTTCTCCTCGTTATCATGCTTTATATTTGCTCTTTCTTTGTGTTTATTTTTGATTGTTTGAGAAATAAGAACAAAACTATGCCGTTAGAGATGACACGCTCCCACAGCCCCTAGGAATAGGTCTTTAAACCACCCCACGAAATATGTCCCCCTGATCCAAACTCTGGTGTGTGTAATAATTCCTACTCTAGCTTTTTATTTTTCTGATTACAGTGTGTGCATAGCTAAGTATTGATTACAGCATTTTAAGTATGCTAAGGGATGTAATCAGAACAGTTTTCACGAGGAGGGAGTAGAAGTGATTTGTTTTAACTAAAATCGTGCTAATTTTCTTAAGGAGTAAGGGTGTCTTTCCAATAGTTTTTCTCTTTCTTTTTTTTTCCATTAGGGGAGATAGTTTTTTATTGTTCTTTCTTGTGTAGGTGCGTCAATAAATTTTTTTTAGTCAAACTGAGTTGCTCTCATACATGTATTTGATGAGACAGTCTGAGTCATAACGTGCCTTCTTGATGCTAAAATAATATAAATTTATTCAAAATTTTCAGGAATTATTCTAGTTTCATTTGACGAATCAGATTTTTTTTTAAAGCCACAAAAAATTGTTAAGAATTATGAAAATTATATATATGATTATATGATTTTAAATTACTAATTTTAAAATTTTCAGGTATTTTTCTGATTTGAATTAAAAAAATCAAGGCCGTGATTAAGTGAACTGATGAAATTCGAAAATCCCATGTTAAAATTGAAAATTTATATTTAAAAAGTACTCAAGTATTCATCGGCGGAAGATACCGCTTTTAATATGAGGCCGTAGCTTCTTGAAGATGCTACAAAATGTTTGCTAGGATTTTGCTCTATTTCCTCTAATTGCTTATAAATCTTAGAAAATGTGTAGCTCTTTTACACAAGTTTACTCTATGAAGGATATTGCTTTTAGAACAAAATCGGTACTATCATGAGCAGAAGATAATAACCTATAAGATAATTGCAACCATTTTTCGATGTATTTTCCTGTTTTTGGACAGTCCCATAGAATATTTTCAGCTACCTGAAATTTTTACAAGTTTTTTGCCAGAAAGAATCATTTCAGATCGCCCTAGAGACCAAATTGACAATGTGATATAATTAACCTACTATTTCTGCCAATGAATAAGTGCCATTTAAAGGGTTTTTGGCAATTGACGGTCTCTAGAGAATTGAGAGACAGAAGACTACCCTAACTTCAATTTTAAACTTCGATGTTTTCAAGTTTACTTAATCACGGCCTTAGAATTATTGCTCAAAAACCATGAATATATTTGCAGTTTGCATTGAAATATAATCGGTTTATTTAAAATCTTCAGGAGTTATTCTAGTTTCAGTTGACAAATCAGATTTTTTGTTAAAACCCAAAAAAGTTATTTTACATAAGTTTGTTTACATGATTTATATAATGGTAAAAATCCTTTTTTGGTTTTCGTATGTAGCACTTGCTACTACAGAGTTATAGAAAAATGTATTTTTTTGGTTAAATATTTTTTGTTAAATTCAAAAGGATGTAGATATGACAAATCCCTGATGTAATAACATAAGCTACTACAGTGTTATAGAAAAATGCAGTTTTTCGTAAAATAAATTATTTAATTTTTTTAATTACAAAAGATTTTTAACCACATCAATTTACTTCAAAATGAGCCATTAAACAACTCTCTACGATGTTCCAGTGCCAAGCTATCTGAGGAGAAAAAGAATATGCCGTAAATGCAGAATATCCTAGTTGCAGCCACTTTTCTAGATTTTCAAGCGAATATATTTTCCTTGTTGTTCAAACCAAGAAACAGTAAGTTTCCTATGTAGGGGTATAGTTTGAGGCGGTTCTAATAGTGTACTAATTGTTTTGATCTGACTCTATTTTTAGTGGTTATGGGTTATTATATTTGTTAATATTGGGCGTGATGGTATTTGATTGCTAGCTACCGCTGCAACCCAGATAAAAATTTGCCATTGTTTACGCATAGTATTTGTTATTGGAACGTATACAGACATTATTAGAGGGAGGATTTTGCGCTTGGAGTGAGTTTTCCATGGGGATAATTTTCAATGTGGAGAGAAATTTCTGGGGGTGAACTTTCCAGGAGAAATTTTACACTGGGGGGATTTGACAGAATTCCTATATGAAGTTCTTTTTATTTGTCTTATTTCTCTTTGCTTACTTGATTTTGCATGTGAACATATCTCGAGGGATTTATCCGGGGTAATTTTCAGCGTATTTGGATTTCCGAGAAATAATTTCCTCGGAAGGGGGGATTTCTGGAGCGATTGGGAAAACGATTAGAACCTTAAGTCTTTTTCAAATGAAATTATGCTAAGGGGAATTTTTCAGGCTGAATCTTCTGCAAGAAATTTACGGGGGGATTTTAAGTGAGGGTGGAATTGTCTGCAAGAAATTTTACGGGAAGGGGATGTATTATACGTGGGAGAACTTTTCACGGAGGACTTTCCTGTGAGGAGAGGGAATTTTTCATGGAGCGTGAGCCAAATTTACCCACATTGTTTGAAAAACGATCAGGAATCAAATAAAAAACAAGTTTTTCAGCTCCTAGTGAGTAGCAGCTTGAAAATTCAAGACGAGCAGAAATTATTCCGTATATGAAGGGTTTCTCCCTTCTTTAGTACCTTGCTCTTTACACTAAAGTTTGTCTGTTTGTCCCAGTTTTTTTTACAACGACTCCTGAAACACAAAGGCCATTCAATTAGAATAGGAAGCTTTTCTAAAAGGGCTAAAAACTTTAGTGTGAAGAGCAAGGTATTGAGGAGGGGGCCAACCCCTTCATATACAGAATGATTTCTGTTGGTTTTGAGTTTCACTGTTGCCCGCTATTTTCTGTTGAAAAACTTTTTTTTTATTTAATACCATCAAGGGCCACAGTAATCTATGGTGGGATAGAAGGGTGGGGTAAAAGGGCTAGTATACATTACAAAAATTTATTTTAAAATCATTTTTAAAAAATGCAATATCCTCTATAAGGGATGAAAAAAAAACGATTTTGCTAATATTTTTAAATACTCAAGCTACTTTTTCGTGAACATTTTACGATAATGTTATCTACCTGTTGAGTGAATAGTCCTTGGGTATGGGGTTTTAGCAAATCCTAATGTAATTAGAGAGCCATCAAGTTTTTGTATAGCCAAATTAGGAAACAGAACCGTGGATTTTGTCGCTCGTTGTTACGCTTATTCACTTTTTTCTTAATATTTTCCTTTGTTTTAGGATCATCTGAGTCATATGCACGAATGTCTCCCTTAACTTCAGGCCCCGATGGAAGAAAAGATAACCAACGTCTTAGACAAAGTAGACAAAATAATGTCTGGCAATCCCCAAGACGTACGAGAAGTAAGAGTTAGTACATCCTTTTGTTAGCTGTAGAAATTGGTTCTTGTCTACCTCAAATATCCTTGACGAAGAAGCGTTTCTACTATACACAACTGATTGTCTAATAATTAAGCTTTTTTTAAAAATAGTTGTATCTGAAGGAAATAGTATGATGTAATTAAATAAAAAACAAGCTTTTAAACAAAAACCAGAGTAAAAATTCGTCTTCAGCAGAGTAAAAAAATAATTGACTAATAATGAATAATCAACTAAAAGTTAAAAGAAACAACTTAGTAAAAACTAATCTACGTTCCATGGGCAACTTAAGGTGTTGCGGCAACCTTCGTCCGGCTTCGCCGAGTAAAGTGTTGCGAGAGCAAAAATTTATTTTTGTTTCCTCGCTTCGATTAAACGCTGAAGTTGTTAATCTGTAAGGATCTTAAAATAAATACTAGGTACATAAACTCGGAAAAGTTGCAAACCCCTCATTGCTACTAGCAAAAGTTGCAAACCCCTCATCGAAGAAGGTGATTGTAGCCTAATAGCCGATTATTAGTCCCCTACACGTCTTACCACTGGAACCAAATTGGTGTTTCCATCAAATACACTGGGAACAGATAATAGGTACACCAACTAGCAAAAGTTGCGAACCCCTCATTGCCGATGATGATTATAAGGCAAAAAGCCGATTGTTGCTTAAAACTCCCCTTAAAACTTATCGACCTATTTTTGGTTTCAGTGTGTACCTTACTACTGAAGTTGTCAACCCTTTAAACTTTCAAACTGGTATATCTCATAAGGAATTTTTCTACCAAAAAATGAATGACATATACTTTGATCAGCTCATTAAGAGCTATCGGCTGCCGTTGAAAAAAAATCTATCTGTCTTAGTTCAAAGTTGACTTTTTTGCCGTACGCCAAGTTTCTAACGTCATCATTTATAAAGTAGCAAAGGATAAACTCTAATTTCTTTAGCAATGAGAGAACTTTTAAAGTTTAAGAGGCACATCTCATATCATTTTTGTATCGGCCTATTTTTGGTTTCAGTGTGTACCTTACTACTGAAGTTGTCAACTCCTTTAAACTTTCAAACTGGTATATCTCATGAAGGAATTTTTCTACCACAAAATAGATGACATATACTTTGATCAGCTCATCAAGAGCTATCTTTTAAAATTTTAAAGGCACATCTGATACCATTTCTCTACCCTAATCCCAAGTGGGAAAAACCGAATGATAAACTCAGCTGAAATCACGAACAGAAATGGTTAAAAACACAAGCAGAAACCATCCTTTTTGGCCCTAGGCAAGAGTTCTACGAAGCTTTCCAAAATGCAAAGTTATATTCATCAATCCGGCCTAAGGTACACACTTTCCGTAAAAATCGCAAAGGTTAGACCCTTACCACTTTCTGGGAATAAGCTGAAATCGGGGTGCTAGAAAAAAAACAACAACAAACGATAAAACCAAAGTGTTGCTCTCGCAATACAATGAAACCAATAATCAACTTATAAGTTACAAGAATTAAAACTAATATTCAACTCAAACTCTTAACGAGCAGAAATTATTAAATAATTGAACGAGGAAGTTGACTGTCTTGTATCCCAATTATAATTTTTTCAAACGGTTATTATAAGAGTTAAAACAGTATAAGAGATTAAACTGTTAAAAGAAAGGATATTAAACTTAATAAAAAATTAAACAAATAAAGAAATGAATGTATCCATAATAAAAATTGATATTCTAATCAAACTCAAAACGAACAGAAATTACTAGATGTATGAAGTGGGAAAACTTCCCCCTTGCACTTGCATCATAGCGCGATTATCATTTGGGCTTTACTGAAAGCAATATATGTTTTAAGTAACCTGTCTTTTATTATTATAACACTGAAAAATAAGTAGAGTAGCGAAAGTTCTCGAATTTGTTCCGATTACATTTTCAAATATCAATCTAGCTCCATCAGACTTATATGCACTAAATGTCCATTAATATTTCTTCAATCCTAACATATTTCTTTAAATGCATAAAAGAGCCGAATAGAATCGCCATTGCAACATTTCAAACAGTTCGTGGTAACGAACTGTAGTAAGGAGCGACCCGGCTCAATAGTAACCAAAACTCTAAAAAATGGAATTTTGATGCCAATACCTACATCAAGAGAATCACATTTTAATGCTGATTTTAAATATATAAGTTTCATCAAGTTTAGTCTTACCCATCAAAAGTTACGAGCCTGAGAAAATTTGCCTCATTTTAGAAAATAGGGGGAAACGCCCCCTAGAAGTTATAGAATCTTAACGAAAATCACACCATCAGATTCAGCGTATCAGAGAACCCTACTGCAGAAGTTTCAAGCTCCTATCTACAAAAATGTGGAATTTTGTATTTTTTGCCAGAAGGCAGATCACGGATGCGTGTTTATTTATTTATTTATTTATTTTTTTTTTTTTTTTTCCCAGGGGTGATCTTATCGACCCAGTTTTCCTAGAATGTTGCAAGAGGGCTCATTCTAACGGAAATGAAAAGTTCTAGTGCCCTTTTTAAGTGACCAAAAATATTGGAGGGCACCTAGGCCCCCTCCCACGCTAATTATTTTGCCAAAGTCAACGGATCAAAATTCTGAGATAGCCATTTTATTCAGCGTAGTCGAAAAACCTTATAACTATGTCTTTGGGGACGACTTACTCCCCCACAGTCCCCATGGGAGGGGCAACAAGTTACAAACTTTGACCAATGTTTACATATAGTAATGGTTATTGGGAAGTGTACAGGCGTTTTCAGGAGGATTTTTTTGGTTGGGGGAGGGGTTGAGAAGAGGGGGATATGCTGGGGGAACTTTCCATCGATAATTTGTCATGGGGGAAGAAAATCTCCATGAAGGGAGCGCAGGATTTACTAGTATTATTTAAAAAAAACAATGAAAAAATAAATATGAAAAAGTTCTTTCAGCTGGAAGTAAGAAACAGCATTAAAACTTAAAACAAACAGAAATTATTACCCATTTTAGGGGCTCACCTCCTCCTAATACCTCGCTCTTTACGCTAAAGTATTTTTAGTAATTTCAACTATTTATTCTACGGCTTTTGTGATTCTGGGGTCATTCTTAATGAATTGGGACAAAATTTAAGCTTTAGTGTAAAGAGCGAGGATCTGACAAGGGGGCGAACCCCCTCATATATGTAATAAAAATATGAGAATACAAAAGTTCTTTACGTAAGCTAATTTATAAGTTACGTAAATCTTATACTAATAAAAATATTCGTAAAAAATTAAAAGTTCTAGTTGCCTTTTTAATTAACCAAAAAATCGGAGGGCAACTAGGCTTCCTCCCCCGCTCTTTTTTCTCAAAATCATTCGATCAAAATTATGAGAAAGCCATTTAGCCAAAAAAAAAAAAAAAATGCAAATTTCGTTTTAATTATTCCTCTGCGGAGAGCCAAAATCAAAACATGCATTGATTCAAAACGTTCAGAAATTAAATAAAAAAAAAACAAGTTTTTTTAACTGAAAGTAAGGAGCGACATTAAAACTTAAAACGAACAGAAATTACTTCGTATATGAAAGAGGCTGCTTCCTCATCAACGCCCCGCTCTTTACGCTAAAGTTTTTTACTGTTTTAAAAAGAAGAATTGAGAGACAGAGTCAAACTTTAGCGTAAAGAGCGGGGCGTTGATGAGGAAGCAGCCTCTTTCATATACGAAGTAATTTCTGTTCGTTTTAAGTTTCAATGTCGCTCCTTACTTTCAGTTAAAAAAACTTGTTTTTTTTATTTAATCTCTGCAAAGAATAGAATGGATTCCTTTAAAAAATTAAACTACTCATTTTCTAAAGGTAATTGAGGTACCATTGCTCTATATCTTTAAAACAAATAAAACTAAAAGAAGAATATTGACATAAAACTGTTTCTTCTAACTTGAAAATTTTCTTTGATGTGGTTTTGATTGCTATTGGAATTTTAGTTTTTAATAATTATATGTTTAATTAAAAAGTAAGTATAAAATGAATTTAGTTTAATTTATTATAGCGTTAACCATAACGGAACAAAGAAAAATGATGTCCCAAGACGAATCAATTTTTGCCAAAAAAAAAAAAAAACTTGCTTTCTTTTGCTTCTCTTTGGTTTTACGAAATCTAAAGTGTATTTCATTGAAAACAATATGGATTGTGAACAGTTTGGTGTTTGTATGGGTATATCTAGGATTATTTTTGGAGGAGAGGCTATTATTGTTTTTTAAGGGAAGTGCTAAAAAAACTTTACAGAACGTATCAAAATTATTTATTTATATGCATTTTTGTAGCCTTTTTATTTGATGAGTAAAATGGAACCTTTGAATGAGGGGGTGGGGGGGGGCTGAAACACAATAACTCTTGTCAATCCGGATGCATCGTTTTGGGTGTTTTGTTCGGGGGGGGAGGGGCTTACAAAAAAACTTAACAAAATCCATCAACATTAGTTAATTTGCCTTTTCGTAGCTTTTTACGAGTATAATTTAATCTTCAAGCGATGAGGGGGGAGTGGCTACAGCCAGGTAACCACTTTACTCTGGATACGGCCTTGAATTTTTATTTGACCAAAAGTCTATTTCTTATTTATCTCTCGCTTTGAAATCGTTAAAATATATATTGCTTTCAATAAGGCGTGAATAACAATCACGCTATATACCCCTGGCCGAGTGGGTTGGTGCGCTGGATTCGGGATCCTTCGTCTGAGAGGACGCGGGTTCGAATCCCAGTCTACCCAATTCTTCAGTTTGGGACGGGGGTCAGTGGCGTGACTCTGTAAGCTTAGCCAGAGTCGACCCAGCTCTAAATGGGTACCTGGAGAAATCTGGGGAAGGTAAACAGGAAGGGTGTGCGAAAGCACAGGATGGCTGGCCCCCAACCCCCCATTGCACTTCCTGGCTGAAGGGCCAAGAAACGGATATCAGCACCGCCGGTACGGACTGTAAAGTTTAATGCCGTATCCTTTACCTTTTTTTTATAATTGAAGTGCAAGGGGAAAAATTTCCCACTTCATGTGTGTAGTAATTTCTGTCTGTTTAGAGTTTCATTAGAATATCAGTTTTATTTATTGTACATTCTAAGTTCACTATTGGATTAATTTTTCTATTAAGTCTAATATCCGTTTTTCTAAACTGTTTTATCTCTTATACTGTTTTAACTATTTATCACTTTATAATTGCTGTTTAAAAAAATTCCTAATTGGGGTACAAGACAGACAACTTCCTCTTTCAATTACTTAGTAACTTTTGTTCGTTTTGAGTTTGAGTTGAATATTAGTTTTATTTTTTGTAACTTATAAGTTCATTGTTGGTTTCATTTTTATTAAGTTGCTTCTTTCAACTTTTAGTTGGTTATTCATTATATGCCATTTTTTTTTACTCTGCTGAAGACATATTTTCGTTCTTCACTTTTGTTAAGAAAAACTTTTTTTTATAAAATTTCTGTTCGTTTTTATTAATTTTATAAAAAAGGAAAAATAAGAAAAATAAGAAAACAAAAATTAAATGAAATAAATTAAAGCTTAAAGTACTTTAATAAGAGCTGATATTTGAATTAGCCATGAATTAATAATTAGTAAAACATAAGTAGTTTTTACGATCATAATGAACATATTTGTTTCTGAATTTTTCTAATACGGCCTTATCTAAATATTTTCGGGGCAGGAGACATGATTGGTTCGTGAAAGGGGGAGGGATCCCTTCGAGAACGAAGGTCCCGAAGGTCCTAATTGAATGAGCAATTAATACTGTCCTGTTTCTAAAGGATGAAATTAAAAAAAAACTGAATTAAAATTTCGCATTTAATTAATGAACATTTTGAAGAATTTTTCACCAGTGTTAATTTATGTCACCTATGAAAATCGAAATGCTCAATAAAATAATGTTAATATTACCGCTGGTTTTGATTATTTTTTTTTTTCTATTTTTACTGGTTATGGTAGCATGGTAGCAATAGGAACGGGACCATCATTATTTATAATGAAAATATTAAAGAGCGATGGGCAGAACATTTTGAAATGTTTTCTCTATCAGTCCAGTACGCTGCTACGGGGTGACACTTATTACTATTATTACTACTTTACTTAAAAAATCATGAATTTCTAGAGTTGAAGTGGCAACACTGATACAACAACTTTTTTTTTATAAATGAAACATCATTCTAAATTCAAGTTCTGATTTACTGTTTCTTGAAAGCCATTGCGCTGGCTATGAGAAAGTTCAAACATGCATACCTTTCTCATTAACATATACTATAAGTAAGTAATGAACTAATTGCATAACTTACAGGCCTCAACGTGATTTCTCTGGGGGAGGGGAGGGGTTGTCATCCTCAAAGACGCAAATTTTGGACCTTTTAACTACGTTGAACAAAATGGCTATCTCATTTTAACATGAATGGGGCTGAAATGCATTCTCAAGACCAGAACATAATTTGTGCTTTACTGAAAACAATTTCCATGCATATAATGTCTTTTGATTTAGTTCGAACTTTCCCTCAATGCTGTAAATGGAGTGGTCTGGTAGTATAAGTGGTGGTAGCTGTAGTATTGGTAGCATGCAAATATTGTCTTTTTCATCAAATCTCTTATCATTTCTTGAATGATGGGAAATGATAGGACAATGATGATCATCCCCTTTAAGTATTCTCTCGATGTTCCAACTTAATACCCAAATTAATTCTTGAGATACGCTATTTTGAAAATTTTGCAAGCACATAGCATATTTTGATTTAGATCAGATTTCCCCTCAATGCTACAAATGGAGTAGTCGGGTAGCAGTAGTGGTGGTAGTTGTAGTAGTTTTGGTAGCATACAAGTATTGTCTTTTTGATTGTATCCCTGAATTTCCAATTCAATCATTTACGGAATTTTCCAAATTAATATACTCAGTTATTCCTGTGTTGCACACTTTTGACAATCCTTAAACACATAACATGTTTCATTTTGGTTCATCACTCCCCTCAACATTCTCTGAAAGGCTCACCTAAATGCTCTTCGTCTTCTGGAAAGTAAATTTCAAAGATGCATACCTTCTTCAGTAATATATACTACGTGTAAACAATGAGCGAATTGCCTAGCTTACAGCCCTTGTCCTGAGGACTGTGGGAAGATTGACATCCCCAAAGACATAATTATTAGATCTTTCAACAAGGCTGAACCAAATAAATTCCTTAAAATTTCGATCGGATATGTTTTGGGGAATGATGGGATCAAGGGGAGGGGGGCTGCTTGCCCTCCATTCATTTTGAATTTTAAAAAGAGCACTAAAACTTCGGACTTCCAATCAAATGAACTCCCTCTGATCCAAAGCTTATACGACCAACCGTTCCATAAAAACTTTATATACCCCGGGGCATAACTTATAACCTTTGCCCATGGGCTCTGGGGGATTGTGTTGGCCCTAAAATATTGTTATATGATTTTGGACTATTGATAACAAAATGGCTATCTCACAATTTCAATTGAATGCGTTTCGGGAAAAGAGGATGTCAGGGAGGGGGTGGGGGCTAGATGATCTCCATAATGTTGACTCTTAAAAGGGAACTGGAACTAGACATTTCCAATCGCATGAGCCTCTTCTTCAGTTCAAACGATCACCCCTTCAATAAAAACCTTATATGCCCCTGTCACAAAACTTACAACCATTACCCCCGACTCTGGGGATTCTGTCAACCCCAAAGGCCTTATTATATGATCTTTGGACTATATTTGAACAAATGGTTATCCCAAAATTTCTGTTGGATGCGTTTACGGAAAATAAGACGTGGAAATGGTGGCTGCCCTCCGATAACTTTGACTCATAAAAAGGGCAATAGAACATCTGCTTTCTATTGAAATGAGCCCAATCAGGAGTTCTTACGACCATCTTTCCATAAAAACCTTTTATACCTTCTGGGCATAACTTACAACCCTTGCAATGAGGACTGGGGGGGGGGTTATCATCCTCAAAGACATAATTTCCAGACCTTCCAACTACGCTGAACAAAATGTCTATCTCAAAATTTGGATTAGATATGTTTTGGGAATTGATGGGCGTGGGATGGGGGCTCGTTGCCCTCCAATCACTTTTGAATAATAAAAGAGCACGGGCCCTTTCAATTTCCAGTCGAATGAGCCTTTTTCGAAGTTCCTAAGACAGTCAATGGCCATCTCAAAATTTCTATCAGATGCATTTCGAGAAAATACGAGGTGTATGTGTGTTTGGGTGGGGTATCCACTCTCCGATCACTTTGAATCTAAAAAAGGACCCTAGAACTTCTGACTACCAATCAAATGAGCCCCCTTCAAAGTTTATACACCCTTTCTATATAAACCTCATATACCCCCAGAGCATAACTTACAACCCTTGCCCTGAGGGATGTGGGGAGATGTCATCCTCAAAGAAATAATTTTCGGCCCTTTCAATTACGTTGAACAGAATGGCTGTCTTAAAATTTTGATTGGATGTGTTTGTGGAAATGGTGGGCGTGGGAGGGGGTTAGATGCCCTCCAATTACATTCAACTATTAAAAAGGGCACTAGCCCTTTCAATTCCTAACCGAATAAGCTCTTTTTGAATTTTCTAAGAAAACAAATGGTCTTCTCAAGATTTCTATCAGATGCATTTTGGTAAAATACCAGGTGTAAGGTGGGGGGTATCCACCCTCCGATCACTCTGAATCTTGAAGGGAACTAGAACTTCTTAATGCCATTCCAATGATCCCTCTCTGAAGTTTATAAAATCACCCTTTCTGTATATAGGCTACCTTATGTGCCCCAAAGGCATAATTTGCAACCCTTGCCTTGAGGGCTGTGGGGGGGGGATTGTCATCCTCAAGGATATAATTTCTGTACATTTCAATTACGTTGAACAAAATGGTTATCTCAAAACTTTGATTGGATGTGCTAGAGGAATGTGGGTGAGTTAGGGGAATTGGTGGTTGTGGCAGGGGGGAGAGTTGCCCTCCATCCGCTTTTGACTCTTGAAAAGGGTATTAATCCTTTCAGTTTCCAATCGAATGAGCTTTTTTCAAAGTTTTATTTATTTATTTAAGAATTAACGACGCTTCTTGACTACTAAGGTCCCTGCGTCGGCCCTGCAGTGCATTCCTGCAGCGTGATTCGATCTCTGGGTCCCGTATTACCAAGCTAAGGTCAAATCCACTGCGCCACCACAGGACTTTCAAAGTTTTTAAAACAACAAATGATCATCTCAAAATTTCTGCCAGATGCATTTCGGGAAAATACGAGGTTTGTGGGGGGAACCCACCCTCAAATCATTTTGGATCTTAAAAAGGGCACTAGAACTTTTGATTACCAATCCAATGATCCCCCTCCGAAGTTTATACGATTAATGCCCCCAGGGCATAACTTACAACCCTCGCCCTGATGGCTGTGGGGGGAGATGTCATTCTCAAATACATAATTTCCGAACTTTCAATTACGTTGAACAGAATGTCTATCTCAAAATTTTTATTTAATGCGTTTTGGGGAAATGGTGGTCGTGGAAGGGGGGTTGGTTACCCACCAATGACTATAGACTATAAAAAGGGCTCTAGCCTTTTCAATTTCCCATTGAATGAGATAATTTCGAAGTTTCTACGACAACTGTTTCAATACGAAGTGCCTTGGTCTAAAACCCCCCCAAAAAAAAAAATACATTGTGCCCACATCGCTCTTTACTTAGGTGGTGCCATTGTGCTACCCATGACTACCATAAACAAAAAACCTACAAAAATAATGAAGAACTATTAAATTAAGAATTCAGGCTAATAGAGTATAAAAAAAAATATATATCGATATTGGATATTATGCCTCCATAGAAGTCTTCATAAAGAAGTTTTCAGCACAAGAAAAAAGAAAACTACCAGAAAAGGAAAAATTATTACTGCTATAATTTACTCTTAAATTTAATTATATAACATATTGGAAATTACAAGTTTTTACAAATTTTGACATCAGATATGAAATTTCACTTCCCAGGGCTTCAGTACTGAAAAGACCTACTAAAAAAAAAAAAAACTTATGTGGAAGTACCTGTCAGCGTGATTGCCAGCCTTTTTTTTTTTTAATTAAAGGCCGAGAGACTCCAAAAACAAGTTTGGAGGATTTTATACGGGGAAGTTTCCAGTCGTCAACACCTGAATCACCTATTATAATTAGTCCAGAAGAGTCTCTTCCAGAACAAAGCTCATCTGATGTTCGTAGTGGTGTGAATAGTACTTCGAGCAGTCCAGGAAGGTTTTCTGTATTGCAAAAATGGCTGAAAAGAGAGAACTCTAAAGAAATCCAGGATAATAATCAAGCAAGGTAGTTTTAACCTTTCATGTTTTTTTTTCTCTAATTTACTGTCACACATCATTTACCTAGTGGTAAAAATAAAAAAAAGTGACAATCTCTACATTACAATGAAGAGAAAAAGCTAAAAGTTATCACAGCATGACTTTTAAATTATGTTTATTAAACAGGAGAGAGGACGGTAATGGGAGGGACAGTCATTGACATCCGAGACTCTAATAATTCTGAGGAAAACAAGAAAGTTCTATGAGAAATAAGATATTAAAAGTTCAGTTGAAGAAAGAAAAGTAAGTCAATCAACTGATCGCACTTTCATGTGAGTTTCGGCATTTCCACGAATCGAATTTGTGTGTCCATCTACTGGGTAGCTTTTATTCTAAATTCTTTCTATATCTCTTATCTCCTATCCCACTTGGCATGTGACTCGTGAAAGAGTGTCTAGGCAGGCCGGATATGTTTTTTCCGATGGACAAACGCATTTTCCCTGGAATAGCTCTATAATAAATAGCCACAAGGGGGGCAAAATAAATGCCAGAAGCCGAAAAAATTCTTGCGTTAGACCAAAGAACATATTGAAAGTATTCTTTTGTTACATTTAAGGCTGATAATACTGAATACTTTGGCTACTCTTTTGCTGAAGTCCACTTCTCTCATATTTTTGACACTTCATTCAATTTTGTAGTAGTGAAGTTGAAAAGTATAATTTAATGTCTGATCATTGAAAAAAAAAAAAAAAAAAAAAAAAAAAAAAAAAAAAATTTTAATCCTTAGATGGAATGGAAATAATAATGCTTTGAACTTAAAACATGACCCGAATTTAAGAAAGTATTTAAAGATGTCAACTGAATGCTTATTGCTACATAGGTGTTAAAATTATAGTTTTCTCATGGGTGGCTGGGACTATGAATTGTGAAGTTTTACATATACGAATATATAACAACTGAATGTTTTAGTTTGCTAGGATAATTTCGCAGAAAATACTACCCTACAGCTGTCATACGCACATTTTAACATTTTTATGCCATCATAATATTTATCCTTTCGAAACTAAGTAATTCCAATGTCATACAGGATTTCGCTTCTCTTTATGGAAAAATTTTCTATTACATTCATATGTGAATTTGAGTTTGCTATGTGGTTCGACCCTAGTTGATTCTATGAAGTTTCAAACAGTCAATGCTATGCTAAGTTTTAAAGAAATACAAAAAAAATGTAAAAAGAGACAAGTTTTTTAGTGTGGCATCAGGGAATCCAGACATTAACAGAGTTTCGGTGAAGGATATTGTAAGAGCTATTGGTGAGTCCAGTTCCAATGGTAATGGCTCGGTGTCACCAAGGAGAAGTCCACTCCCGTTGCGAAGTGGGATCCGAAGTCCAAGTCCAAAGCCATCAGCTGTTGTTCAGCCCATCGTGTCCTTAAAGGGTGAGCCTTAACTCTAACCATATAAGCTTTTTGTGTGTTTCAAATTTAGTATTTGGAAATATTTAACTATTTTTACCTTTGATTTTTTAAGTTGAAATTTTACCATGTCCTTCAAAATGTATAAAAAGCCTTTCGAAGCATTTTGTCGACAATCGCACACGGGTCGCAACCAGGGTTTTAGTCAATAGCCTAAACACATGTTAGTGAATTATTTAATGCTCTTCTGGTTTATGTTGTGCATTGAGACTTTAGCGTCATCTGCATTATCGCGTATTAATCGCTGCTAGTATGCTGGTGCAGAATACAACTAAGTAAAACTAAGAATGCCACTGCTGCCTTTTCTAAAGATTACCACACATACAAGACAGTTTATTGATAAAAGTTCTTTTTTTCAAGTATTTACTCAGCATATGAACATATAACTAAAACATATTCATTTCCTTACTGTTCACCTTGTGATCAATGATGAGTCGAAATACATTCAAGGGCTACACTCTGAGAAATTTTTCTGGATTTTTTGGGGGGAGGGAGAGGGGGCATGCGAAAATTCCCCTAAGCTGAGTGAAGATTAAATATATACTATTTTGACCAAAACAAATCTAAAAATTCTTTCCATCATATCGCAAAATCTAATTAAATGTACTTTTATTTTCAAGGGGGTATAGAAAGAGGAGAGGAGGAGGTTAACCTGTTATTCTGCCGAGAAATAGTTTTGTCCGTCAAAATTAAAATCAAATTAAAGATATCCTATTAGCTATTGTAACTTATCACTAAAAACAATTGGGTTTTGTACGTTGAGTGAAAGGCTTAAATGACTAGGGGGAAATTGTCATTTTGAGTGAAGAGATCTAACTTAATTTAATTATTGTTTTTTTTTTTTAATAAAAGCTGCGGCTGCAATTTTCACAGGATTCGTGGCTCTTATTTAAAAAAGCTTATTAAAAGTTTTCTGCTTATTAAAAGTCATCTTACCTGACCGACATCGCAGAGTCACGGTTTGATTATATTTATTCTCAGTTTGTTTTGTACAGATATTTACTTATTTCCAAAATTTTGCCAGTACATTTTAAAAGAGGGCGCATGTAAAATAGAAAGAGTATTAGAACAATTGCCTTTACTAATAAATGCTCCACGTTCCTTGAAGCTTTAACATGTTTCACAATTTAAAGGGCTTGTTTTCCATAGCTTCAATTATCGTTTTCTGAATTAGTACCCATGTTTATCAAATAATGGGGCAAAGAGCATCCGAAATTTATAAGAGCGGGTTTTCAGCAATTTAACATCGGAATGCAGGGATCAAAAACTTCGAATACCACTAACACTAACACTACCACTAACCACTAAACCCTAACTAACACTAACGACCAACACTGGAGCGTGTGGTAACTTAGTTAAAAAAGGAGAACATTTCAAAGAATATGGGGTAATTGATATAATTAATCTGTATTGCAATAAGGCATTTTTTTTCTTATAGTTGTCTGTGCACGGTAGGCCTAAGTTAGTTTGGGAGAATATTGGCAAGTTAAATAGGCTAATCGATTTTGAGTTGTTAAGCATGCTGGTAACACATCCTAACTTTCTTTATTAATGCCCACGTTTAAAGTAGATGAAAAGACAAGTATGCAGAATTTTAGGCTAGGATAAAAAAAAGGAACAAAATTGCTAGACACTAGAGGCAATTGGTGATTTTCTCTCTGACACCAGCACCAATTTCCAGTTTTGTAAGTTTCCTGTGCTCTTTGTTCCGGAGGATTAGTTCGAGGTCCCTAAGAAAAGAGCTTGAATGTCTTAGAGAGGAAACATCAAATCTATTGAAATCATGAATTCAAATTTAAAGCACAATAAAACGGGGATTCACTTTACCATATAACGTGTCTGTACCCTCGTTTTGCTGTTCCTTGGGTTGAACTGGAAACAATAATATTTATCTGTAATTGTTTTGCCTCACTCTCTTTAGGTTAGAGTTTATATCTACACATTGAAAGCTCTTAAGGGTTTGTCGTTACATTTTGTTTGCTTTTTGTTGCTGTTGTAAAAAGGGGTCTTAGTGTGGGCGAAAAGCACCAAAATACTTCCATGTCCGAGGAAACCACCAAAATTGACTGAGATGTACTTTCGAGCATGCTCTTTAATATGGCTCGATTACGAAAGCAACATTTTTCCTCGGTAAGCCACTAGGTGGCAGTGGCGGATCCAGGGGAGGGGACGCCCCCACCCTCTGAAGAGATGGTGGATTTGTGGTTAGGACCGTTT
The DNA here is from genome assembly GCF_032884065.1 of Artemia franciscana. Classification (NCBI taxonomy): domain Eukaryota; kingdom Metazoa; phylum Arthropoda; class Branchiopoda; order Anostraca; family Artemiidae; genus Artemia; species Artemia franciscana. The sequence continues at coordinate 36,196,490 of NC_088864.1, read as the reverse complement.
AATCCGGTTTGGGTTGGGACGAAAGTTATTTTTTTGTAATTGGTTTTTAATAGTTGAGGTTTTAATAAGTTTTTACTTATTAAGACTGTTTCTTTTTGCAAACAAGTTTAAAACGAGGTTTTAGTCACTGCGCGGTCTCTGTTAGATTTTACTAATGCCGCATACCGCCAACAATTATTTAATTAAATTTAGGTTTGTCAAGGGAAATTGTCCGTATTACCACAAAAGCCAACTGGGAGGTGAAAATCTTCATTCACAATAACAAGGAGGGAAAATTCAAAATCCATCTTCTTTAGACTGTCAAAACGATATTTCAGTATTCTGCTGTCATAACGGGGCTGAAAAGCAAAATATTCACTTCTTTTTACTGTCAAAAATTTGTTTTCAGTCTTGCTATGGCACTGAGATGAAGAAATTGATATCATTACTTTTTTTGGCTGTCTGTTTCGGTTTTTTGGTTTTGCTTTTTTGCAAAGCATGGTGGTTTTTTCAACAATGTTTTTTTTTTTTTTTAGGGGATTTGTATAATAGAAAGTAAATGTATGAGAAGTGCAAACATTATTAATTTAAGTTTTGGATTTTGGTGAGGAAATGGTGGCCACTTTACTTCCTATTTTCATCTAATTAAAGCTCTGTATTATATGACATATCATCTCCCCTGTTCATCCTAAAACATTAAAATAAAGGCTAAACTCTTTAGAACTTAAACGAAAGTTCGTATAAGTATATACTTAAAACTAAGTATATGATTCGAAATACTCCTTCCAAGGTCGGAGTAATCATTTAAGAAAAATAAATTTTCGAAATTTTTTTTTTATAAAAGAAGGCAAATAACTATGTGTTTATTTTTTTTTTATCTAGCTGGTATAGATGGGTCTCTGAATTCTCATTTTGAATCAGAAGAATGGCATCAATTTTTTTTCAAACATTTGTTAATAAAATGTTAATAAAAAGTAAAAATTCATACAACTTGAGTTAACCATGGAAATGGAATGCAACTACAATATTACTTTAGAATTTCTCACCTTCTCAATACCAACCAATCACAAAATATAGTTGTATTCTTGTATAGGGGTTGCATATATTTGTCTATAAAATTGTCTAAACTGCTATATATGCCTCTGAGGATTTTTATACTTACTTTGTTACATTCCATTCAATCATATTTCCACGATTAGTTGCTTATGAATCAAAATTTTTACAGGACAATTCTTTTACTTAATGCTAAATCTCAGTCAAATTTCTAATTTTTATATTTGTGCTTAACAGACGTATCGAGATTTAAACGTTTGAATTGGATATCTGAAAATCTCAAGATTAAAACAAAAAAGTAACTAAAATAACTAAAAATAAAAAAATAAAATAAAGAAATAACTAAAAAAATGTACCCTCTTTAAGTGACCAGAAATATTCAAGGAAAACTAGGCCCTCTTCCCTGCCACCTTTTCCCCCAAAATCGTCCGATCAAATTTTTGAGATAGCCATTCTGCTCATTATAGTTGAAAAGCCAAATAACTAAACCTTTAAATATAACGTGACCTCCCCCCCCCACAGCCCCAGGAGAAAGGCCTTTAGGTTGTAAAAGCTGTCCAATGTTTCCGTATACTATTTGTTATTGGGAAGCATGCATTCATTTTAGGTTGAGGGGGGACGAATTTTCTCCTGGGGGTTTTCCCACGGGGAATGTAGTTTCCGGGGGGTGAACTTGTCAGGGTAAATTATACACTGAGGGAATTTGCAAGAATTCCTATACAAAATTATTTTTTATGCATCTTGCTTTCTCTTTTCCGTCTCAATTTTACGCGTGGATTTGTTAAGGGTAATTTTTCTGGATTGAATTCATCACATCACTGGGATTGAATTGTCAAGAGGATATTTTTGTGAGGAGAGTGTCCGTGGAAGTGGGGCCAGATTTCCTGGGATTATTTGAAAAACTATCAGAAATCAAATGAAAAAAACAAGTTGTTTCAATTGAAAGTAAGGAGCAATATTAAAACTTAAAACGAATAGAAATTATTACGTATATGAAGGAGATTACCCCCTCCTCAACACCTCGCTCTTTACACTAAAGTACGAATTCTGTTCCAATTCTTTAAGAACGATTCATGAAACACAAGGGTCGTTAAATTATAACAATAAGAACCCCTTTTAAAATTACTAAAAAATTTTAGTGTAAAGAGCGAGGTGTTGAGGAGGAGGCATCATCCTTCATATACGTAATAATTTCTGCTCGTTTTAAGTTTTAATGTTGCTCCTTACTTTCAGTTAAAAAAACTTGTTTTTTCATAACAAGAGAAGGATTCCCATTGAATTGGCATGACATCTTGCAACTTCGCTAAAATGTTTGGACCTTCATCTCTTGTATGTAAAGTAAATGGAATTCCACTCTACAATTTATCCTTTGATTAATGTTAAAGTACCCTTATATGAATTGACAATGTAATCCCTAGATCGAGATTCACAACAATTTGAAAATGGTATAATCGAAAAAAGTTTACGAATCTCATGGTATCACTGAATTGGATTTGTTTGGTACCAATGTAATGATAAGTGGCGGAGGCTCGTCATGATCCAACTTGTATTCATCTTGACATGCAAAGTCAGGGTCACATTTTATAAAATATAATGTAACTTCATTTTTATTATATATCTTCGTTAAGTTAATAATACTATTTTGATTCATATTATAAAATGCGCGTGTTTCAATTTGCTTCTTTGAAAGAATGTCACACACAAAATTCGCATATGAAGAATCACTTTCTGTAACAGCCAAATAAAAATAAGTAGGTTTATAATCATAGTAGCCGGTAGCTTACAGAGATTTCGTAAAAAACAGACTCTCTTATTATTCCAGCAATTGAAGCGTAGACCACGCTCTTCCTCCCAAAACAATTTATAACCAAGACGATATCAGTCTCTTAAGAATAAACTGAAATCACGTTTAGGGTTCTTTGCAATCATACCAGGGGAACTATTTTCCCATTAATCACATTTATCATAGTGACAATTGGAACATAGGAAACCTCTAGTGTGAGAATCACAAATCTCTTCAAGACAGAAAATACAGCCTTTGATTTGCACTGCTTATCCTCAATGCAATTTACGTGATTTGAATAATCTACACTTATCATTATAGACATAAATAATAGTACAATTCTCACAAATTACCAGCTGCTCAATGTATTAAACCATAATGGACATGTGTAAAACATTTTCAACATTGACTGTATCACTTCTAAAAAGAAACGGACTTGTGATCAATAAAATCGATGTATTCTAGGAGGAGGAGTAATTGGGTAAAGCCACAAAACTTGTTTAGACAAGGTTTTTCGACTTATTTCTTGTTGCCTTACAAAATGACCGTCTTAAACGAATTTCTTGGTAGTGTTTAAAAGCAAAACGACATTATCATTTTGTTTTTTCAATTAATATGCTAATATTGATCAGGTAAATATATCTGGACCACGATGTAAAAGTTTCATATAATAGTCCAAAGGCAGAGAATCATTTTCCATTATATTGTTAAGCACTCTTTAAGAAAATATTTTCGTTGGAAAGGATAACTCTACAAAATCATCATCTAAAATCAAAATTTTCTCAAAATTCACTGGATTTCGTATGATTTTTTTGTTTCTCAGGTTCAGTCATTTTTACTCCTGACACTCACTACCGAGTATAGCCTTACAAGGATTCTCTCTTGCTAGTAACAGACTTTCTCCTTTATTACAGATTGATCCATGGTTCAATGAATGCATTCGTAGGTAAACTATCATTGGTACTAAAAACGTTTGCTTGGAGTTCGTTTTTCATCAATTCATCTTTAATTTCCCCACTGAAAATGTCTACTAGTGTCTATTTTATTTTATTTGCGATTTCAATGTCTGTTAACACATTATTTTTACATATACTACAGTTTTGGTGCCTAGACAAGATATTTTGCATGATAAAGTTGCGGGTACACCCTTATTCTTTTTAGCTTTCATTGAATGTTAGTAGTAGGAAGATGGTGATAAGATCTATCAACAGGTAACATGTTACCAGCAGCAAGAAGTTAGCCTTTGTCATTTTTAAAAGTTTTATGTTTACATTCTCTATCAACACTAACTTCGCGGGTGATTTTACTCTCGCATATTGACCTCTATAACGCTTGAATTTTCTCGGTACTTCAAAAAATTTCACTCCTTACTGTCATGGCAATGCGCGATTACATATCGAATAGTTTTACCATTTGCACTTGTTTCATAATTTAAATATTTCTCTTTCTTGGCATTCAATGCTACAACTACATCATGTACAGAAGCCTATTTGGAATATTTCATCTTCACTTTAACAAAAAATAAAATGTAGATGTTTATCCTTCCGAAGCAGAAATTATACTGAAACAAATCACGTGATCCAATAAGTCACGTAATATTACGTCTCTCTCAACTCTAATTACGTAACAGGCACTTGCATTTACTAGAAAACATTCCCTAATACGCAACATGCACCTGCACCTGTCTTGAGTGAATCGCCGTTAAACTTCTTCGTCACTTTAATTATTAAAGGAAGAAAGGAGTGGCGGCTATGGCTCATTTTAAAAGCAGTGAGGCCATACTGCTCCTTCGTTAAAGTAGCTTTGTCGGCTGAATCAAATGCCTGTTCATCTATATATATAAAAATAAGTTGTCTGTCAGTCTGTCTGTCGTGTGACGTCATGTTTGTCCGCATATGACGTCTGAATTATTTCATCATATACCAATTCAAAAACGAATGTATTCAAGCCGATGTAGTTGAGTTGGTAACGCGTTATGTTCCAGGTTCTAGGTTCGAGAGGTTCCAGGTTCGAAACTAAAAAAAACTAAAAAGAAAAAAATAACTAAAAACTAATAAAAAAAACTAAAAAAGGCTAAAAAAATAAAAAAAAATAAAAAAAGGTAAAAAACTAAAAAAACTAAAAATAAAAAAAAAAACTAAAAAAAGGTAAAAACTATAAAAAAACTAAAGTGAAAAAAGAAAAAACTAATATATATATATAAATATATATATATATATATATATATATATATATATATATATATATATATATATATATATATATATATATATATATATATCTATATATATAAAAATAAGTTGTCTGTCCGTTACGCCAGATTATATCTTCTATATGTATAAAAGAAAACAAACTAGAATGTAAAAACTGGAAATTGCATAAATATTTCGAAATATTTTGACAATAGATTAAATTCGAAAAAAGAAAAATGGTAAAAAACTAAAAAGAAAAAACTAAAAAAAAAATTAGAAAAATTAAAAAAAGAAAAAACCTAAAAAGAAAAAACGTAAAAAAATAAAAAAGATAAAAAACTAAAAAAAAATCTAAAAAAAGCTAAAAAACTAAAAAAAGAAAAAACTAAAAAAACTGGGAATTGCACAAATATTTCAATATATTTTGACAATAGATTAAAGTAATTCGAAAACCTTAAAACAGATACCCCAAATTTTGAGGTTTATTATAAATTGTTGGAGCTTTAGCTTGCTTGGCACGTAAAGATTTTTCCAAGTGTCAATGTTAGAATGAACATTGACAAATTGAAGAAAACAAATCAATAAAAAGAAGAAACTTAAAAAAGAAAAACTAAAAAAGAAAAACTAAGAAAAGAAAAAACTAAAAAAGAAAAAAAAACTGAAATGAAACTGTATCTATCTTCTATATATATAAAAATAAGTTGTCTGTGTGTGGATCTGTGGATGGATCAGGTGACGTCATGTTTGTCCGCATATGACGTCTGAATTATTTCACACTAATACAAAAGAAGAAAAAAACTAAAAAAGGTAAAAACTACAAAAAAAACTAAAAAGAAAAAAAAACTAAAAAAGCTAAAAAACTAAAAAAAACTAAAAAAAGGTAAAAATCTAATAACTAAAAAAAAACTGAAAAAAATAAAAAAAGGCAAAAACTACAAAAAAAATAAAAACTAATAAAAAAAACTAAAAAAGCTAAAAAACTAAAAAAACTAAAAAAAACTAAAAAAAGGTAAAAAACTAAAAAAAAACTAAAAACTAAAAAAGAAAAAAACTAAAAAAAAGGAAAAAACTGAAAAATAAAAGAGAAAAAGAAAACTAAAAAAATATGAATAAATATATATAAAAATAAGTTGTTTGTGGGTTATGTCTGTCTGTCTGTCTGTCGAGTGACGTCGTGTTTGTCCGCATATGACGTCTGAATTATTTCACACTGATACAAAAGAAGAAAAAAAACTAAAAAAGGTAAAAACTACAAAAAAAATAAAAAAGCTAAAAAACTAAAAAAACTAAAAAAACTAAAAAAAGGTAAAAAACAAAAAAAAAAACTAAAAACTAAAAAAGAAAAAACTAAAAAAAAGGAAAAAACTGAAAAATAAGAGAAAAAGAAAACTAAAAAAATATTAATAAATATAAAAAATATAAATATAAATATAATATAAATTAGCAATCAACAAAGCACCGAGACACAAATGACGACCGGGACACAGGGAGTATAAATGACGACCAGGACATAAGTAAAAAAAAAAACTAAAAAAACTAAAAAAATGGTAAAAACTACAAAAAACTAAAAACTAATAAAAAAACTAAAAAATCTAAAAATCTAAATAAACTAAAAAAGAAAAAAAAGATAAAAGGAAAAAAATAAAGGAGAAAAACAAAACTAAAAAACGAATGTATATACAGACCGGGACACCGGGATACAAATGACGACCGGGACACAGGGAATATAAATGACGACCGGGACACAGGGACACAACTACAATGGGGACGCCGGGGGGCACAGGGGGATATAAATGACGACCGGGACACCGGGACACAAGGAATATAAATGACGCCCGGGACACTCAAAGAGAAATCACAGACTGGAACACCGGGACACAAATGACGACCGGGACACAGGGAATATAAATGACGACCGGGACACAGGGACATAACTACAAAGGGGACGCCGGGGTGCACAGGGGGATATATAAATGACGATGGTGACTCAGGGAATGGTCGATTAGCAATCACCATCAACAAAGCTCAAGGGCAATCATTAGAATCATGAGGTATAGATCTGAATACGGATTGTTTTCCCATGAACCATTATATGTTGCATGTTCAAGAGTCGGTAAACCTGACAATCTATTTATATGCACAGACAATGGGACAGCAAAGAATGTTGTATATTCGCAAGTTTTACGTAGTTAAAAACATATATATATATATATATATATATATATATATATATATATATATATATATATATATATATATATATATATATATATATCTATATTCACAGGTGGGACATAGGGACACAACTACAATGGCGCGTAACTAATATGGCGCGTAACGACTTACGCGCGCGGGGGGGCTTGGAGGGGGGCGCGAAGCGCCCCCACCAACTAGGTGTTGGGGTGGCGCGAAGCGCCACCCCAACAGCTAGTATATATATAAAAATAAGTTGTCTGTCTGTTATGTCTGTTACACTATGTCTGTTACGCCAGATTATATCTTCTATATATATAAAAGAAAACAAACTAGAATGTAAAAACTGGAAATTGCATAAATATTTCGAAATATTTTGACAATAGATTAAAGTAATTCGAAAAAAAGAAAAACGGTAAAAAACTAAAAAAAAAACTAAAAAAAAACTAAAAAAAAAAAATAAAAAAAATTAGAAAAAGAAAAAACCTAAAAAGAAAAAACGTAAAAAAATAAAAAAGATAAAAAACTAGAAAGAAAAAAAAAACTTAAAAAAAGCTGAAAAACTAAAAAAAAGAAAAAACTAAAATAAACTGGGAATTGCACAAATATTTCAATATATTTTGACAATAGATTAAAGTAATTCGAAAACCTTAAAACAGATACCCCAAATTTTGAGGTTTAATATAAATTGTTGGAGCTTTAGCATGCTTGGCACGTAAAGATTTTTCCAAGTGTCAATGTTAGAATGAACATTGACAAATTGAAGAAAACAAATCAATAAAAAGAAGAAACTAGAAAAAGAAAAAAACTAAAAAAGAAAAAAAAACTAAAGAAGAAACTGTATCTATATATATAAAAACAAGTTGTATATATGCATGTTTCTTTGTTTGTGGGTTTGCATTTGACGTCATTATAAGTATATAAGGCTTTGTATATGACGTCATTATAAGATGACACTACAGACCGGGACACCGGGACACAAATGACGACCGGGACACAGGGAGACGACCGGGACACTCAAAGAGAAATTACAAACTGGGACACCGGGACACAAATGATGACCGGGACACAGGGAATATAAATGACGACCGGGACACAGGGACACAATTACAACGGGGACGCCGGGGGCACAGGGGGATATATAAATGACGACGGGGACACAAGGAATGTTCTATTAACAATCACCATCAAAAATGCTCAAGGGCAATCATTAGAATAATCAGGTATAGATCTGAATACGGATTGTTTTTCCCATGGACAATTATATGTTGCATGTTCAAGAGTCAGTAAACCTGACAATCTATTTATATGCACAGACAATGGGACAGCGAAGAATGTTGTATATTTGCAAGTTTTACGTAGTTAAAAACATATATATATATATATATATATATATATATATATATATATATATATATATACTAGGTGTTGGGGTGGCGCTTCGCGCCACCCCAACACCTAGTTGGTGGGGGCGCTTCGCGCCCCCCCAAGCCCCCCCGCGCGCGTAAGTCGTTACGCGCCATAATAGTTACGCGCCATTGTAGTTGTGTCCCTATGTCCCACCTGTGAATATAGATAGATATATATATATGGTTTTAACTACGTAAAACTTGCGAATATACAACATTCTTTGCTGTCCCATTGTCTTTGCATATAAATAGATTGTCAGGTTTACCGACTCTTGAACATGCAACATATAATGGTCCATGGGAAAACAATCTGTATTCAGATCTATACCTCATGATTCTAATGATTGCCCTTGAGCTTTGTTGATGGTGATTGCTAATCGACCATTCCCTGTCCCGGTGTCCCGGTCGTCATTTACATCCCCCTGTTTCCCCCGGTGTCCCCGTTGTAGTTGTGTCCCTGTGTCCCGGTCGTCATTTATATTCCCTGTGTCCCGGGTCCCGGTCGTCATTTGTATCCCGGTGTCCCGGTCTGTATATACATTCGTTTTTTAGTTTTGTTTTTCTCCTTTATTTTTTTCCTTTTTTTTTTCTTTTTTAGCTTATTTAGATTTTTAGATTTTTTAGTTTTTTTATTAGTTTTTAGTTTTTTTTTCTTTTTAGTTTTTTTGTCCCGGTCGTCATTTATATCCCCCTGTTTCCCCCGGTGTCCCCGTTGTAGTTGTGTCCCTGTGTCCCGGTCGTCATTTATATTCCCTGTGTCCCGGTCGTCATTTGTATCCCGGTGTACCGGAGTTGTGTCCCTGTGTCCCGGTCGTCATTTATATTCCCTGTGTCCCGGGTCCGGTCGTCATTTGTATCCCGGTGTCCCGGTCTGTATATACATTCGTTTTTTAGTTTTGTTTTTCTCCTTTATTTTTTTCCTTTTTTTTTCTTTTTTAGCTTATTTAGATTTTTAGATTTTTTAGTTTTTTTATTAGTTTTTAGTTTTTTTTTCTTTTTAGTTTTTTTGTCCCGGTCGTCATTTATATCCCCCTGTTTCCCCCGGGTCGTCATTTATACTCCCTGTGTCCCGGTGCTTTGTTGATTGCTAATCGAACATTCCTTTTGTCCTGGTCGCTTTCTCTTTGAGTGTCGTCATTTATTTTTTTCTTTTTTAGTTCTTTTAGTTTTTACCTTTTTTAGTTTTTTTTAGTTTTTAGTTTTTTTAGTTTTTTACCTTTTTTTAGTTTTTTTAGTTTTTTTTAGTTTTTTAGCTTTTTTATTTTTTTTATTAGTTTTTAGTTTTTTTGTAGTTTTTGCCTTTTTTTTAGTTTTTTTAGTTTTTTAGCTTTTTTATTAGTTTTTAGTTTTTTTTGTAGTTTTTGCCTTTTTTTAGTTTTTTTAGTTTTTTAGCTTTTTTATTTTTTTTTATTAGTTTTTAGTTTTTTTTGTAGTTTTTGCCTTTTTTTTCTCTTTGAGTGTCGTCATTTATTAGTTTTTTCCTTTTTTTTTTTAGTTTTTTATTGGTTTTTACCTTTATTTTAGCTTATTTTTCAGTTTTTTCCTTTTTTTTAGTTTTTTTTATTTTTTATTTTTTTTAGTTTTTTACCTTTTTTTAGTTTTTTTAGTTTTTTAGCTTTTTTACTTTTTTTATTAGTTTTTAGTTTTTTTTGTAGTTTTTGCCTTTTTTTAGTTTTTTCAGTTTTTTTTTTAGTTTTTTATTGGTTTTTACCTTTATAGTTTTTTTAGTTTTTTAGCTTTTTTATTTTTTTTATTAGTTTTTAGTTTTTTTTGTAGTTTTTGCCTTTTTTTAGTTTTTTCAGTTTTGACGTCACCTGATCCAGTTTTTTCAGGTGACGTCACCTGACACATCCATCCATCCATCCATCCACAGACAACTTATTTTATATATATAGAAGATATATATATATATATACTAGCTGTTGGGGTGGCGCTTCGCGCCACCCCAACACCTAGTTGGTGGGGGCGCTTCGCGCCCCCCCCAAGCCCCCCCGCGCGCGTAAGTCGTTACGCGCCATAATAGTTACGCGCCATTGTAGTTGTGTCCCTATGTCCCACCTGTGAATATAGATATATATATATATATATGGTTTTAACTACGTAAAACTTGCGAATATACAACATTCTTTGCTGTCCCATTGTCTTTGCATATAAATAGATTGTCAGGTTATCCCCCTGTTTCCCCCGGTGTCCCCGTTGTAGTTGTGTCCCTGTGTCCCGGTCGTCATTTATATTCCCTGTGTCCCGGGTCCCGGTCATCATTTGTATCCCGGTGTCCCGGTCTGTATATACATTCGTTTTTTAGTTTTGTTTTTCTCCTTTATTTTTTTCCTTTTTTTTTCTTTTTTAGCTTATTTAGATTTTTAGATTTTTTAGTTACGCGCCATTGTAGTTGTGTCCCTATGTCCCACCTGTGAATATAGATATATATATATATATATGGTTTTAACTACGTAAAACTTGCGAATATACAACATTCTTTGCTGTCCCATTGTCTTTGCATATAAATAGATTGTCAGGTTATCCCCCTGTTTCCCCCGGTGTCCCCGTTGTAGTTGTGTCCCTGTGTCCCGGTCGTCATTTATATTCCCTGTGTCCCGGGTCCCGGTCATCATTTGTATCCCGGTGTCCCGGTCTGTATATACATTCGTTTTTTAGTTTTGTTTTTCTCCTTTATTTTTTTCCTTTTTTTTTCTTTTTAGCTTATTTAGATTTTTAGATTTTTTAGTTTTTTTTATTAGTTTTTAGTTTTTATTTCTTTTTAGTTTTTTTGTCCCGGTCGTCATTTATATCCCCCTGTTTCCCCCGGTGTCCCCGTTGTAGTTGTGTCCCTGTGTCCCGGTCGTTATTTATATTCCCTGTGTCCCGGTCGTCATTTGTATCCCGGTGTACCGGTCTGTATATACATTCGTTTTTTAGTTTTGTTTTTCTCCTTTATTTTTTTCCTTTTTTTTTCTTTTTTAGTTTATTTAGATTTTTAGATTTTTTAGTTTTTTTATTAGTTTTTAGTTTTTTTTTCTTTTTAGTTTTTTTGTAGTTTTTACCTTCTTTTTAGTTTTGTTAATTTTTTTTTTTACTTGTGTCCTGGTCGTCATTTATACTCCCTGTGTCCCGGTGCTTTGTTGATTGCTAATCGAACATTCCTTTTGTCCTGGTCGCTTTCTCTTTGAGTGTCGTCATTTATTTTTTTCTTTTTTAGTTCTTTTAGTTTTTACCTTTTTTAGTTTTTTTTTAGTTTTTAGTTTTTTTAGTTTTTTACCTTTTTTTAGTTTTTTTAGTTTTTTAGCTTTTTTATTTTTTTTATTAGTTTTTAGTTTTTTTGTAGTTTTTGCCTTTTTTTTTAGTTTTTTGTCCTGGTCGCTTTCTCTTTGAGTGTCGTCATTTATTAGTTTTTTCCTTTTTTTTTTTTAGTTTTTTATTGGTTTTTACCTTTATTTTAGCTTATTTTTCAGTTTTTTCCTTTTTTTTAGTTTTTTTTTATTTTTTATTTTTTTTAGTTTTTTACCTTTTTTTAGTTTTTTTAGTTTTTTTAGTTTTTTAGCTTTTTTACTTTTTTTATTAGTTTTTAGTTTTTTTTTTGTAGTTTTTGCCTTTTTTTTAGTTTTTTCAGTTTTTTTTTTAGTTTTTTATTGGTTTTTACCTTTATAGTTTTTTTAGTTTTTTAGCTTTTTTATTTTTTTTATTAGTTTTTAGTTTTTTTTGTAGTTTTTGCCTTTTTTTTAGTTTTTTCAGTTTTGACGTCACCTAATCCAGTTTTTTCAGGTGACGTCACCTGACACATCCATCCACACATCCATCCATCCATCCATCCACAGACAACTTATTTTTATATATATAGATATATATATATATATATGTATATATATCTATATATATATAAATAAGTTGTCTGTGGATCTGTGGATCGTGGATCAGGTGACGTCATGTTTCGGCTGACGTCATGAAATTAGCTGCCATCATTTTTGCTTTGACGATGCTTAGTATATTGTAAAACACATTAATTTGGTTAATAATATACCATTTAAAACACCAAAATGAACATTCTGGAGTAGTCACTCGATGAGAGAGGGTGTCAGAACGGAGAATGAAGGTCCCAGGTTCAAATCCTGGTTAGGCTAAAAAAGGTAAAAAACTAAAAACTAAAAAAAAACTGAAAAAACTAAAAAAAGGCAAAAACTACAAAAAAAACTAAAAACTAATAAAAAAAATAAAAAAGCTAAAAAACTAAAAAAACTAAAAAACTAAAAACTAAAAAAAAACCTAAACTAAAAACTAAAAAAAAAACTTAAAAAAAGTAAAAAACTGAAAAATAGAAGAGAAAAAGAAAACTAATAAAATTAATAAAAATAAAAAAAAATAAAAAAGATAAAAACTAAAAAAGTAAAAAGAAAAAATGAAAAAAAACTGAAAAAGCTAAAAAAAGGTAAAAACCAATAAAAAACTAAAAAGAAAAAAAGGAAAAAAACTAAAAAAAATTTTTATCTAAAAAACTAAAAAAAACTAAAAAAGGTAAAAACTAAAAGAACTAAAAAAGAAAAAAAAACTAAAAAAAAGAAAAAAACTGAAAAATAAAGGAGAAAAAGAAAACTAAAAAAATATAAATAAAGATAAAAAAAACTAAAAAGATAAAAACTTCAAAAAAAACTAAAAAGAAAAAATAAAAAAACTAAAAAACCTAAAAAAAGGTCAAAACCAATAAAAAAAAACTAAAAGGAAAAAAAGGGAAAAAATTAAAAATTTATTTCATCATATACCAATTCAAAAACGAATGTATACCGGGATGACGACCGGGACACAGGGAATATAAATGACGACCGGGACGCAGGGACACAACTACAACGGTGACGCCGGGGGCACAGGGGGGACATAAATGACGAAAAAGAAAACTAAAAAAATATAAATAAAAATAAAAAAAACTAAAAAGATAAAAACTTCAAAAAAAACTAAAAAGAAAAAATAAAAAAACTAAAAAACCTAAAAAAAGGCCAAAACCAATAAAAAAAAACTAAAAGGAAAAAAAGGGAAAAAATTAAAAATTTATTTCATCATATACCAATTCAAAAACGAATGTATACCGGGATGACGACCGGGACACAGGGAATATAAATGACGACCGGGACGCAGGGACACAACTACAACGGTGACGCCGGGGGCACAGGGGGGACATAAATGACGACGGGGACACAGGCAATGTTCGATTAGCAATCACCATCAACAAAGCTCAAGGGGCAACAAAGCTCACCATCAAACAAAGACGAACGGGACGCTCAAAGAGAAATTACAGACTGGAACACTGGGACACAAATGACGACCGGGATACTGGGAATATAAATGACGACCGGGACACAGGGAATGTTCAATTAGCAATCACCATCAACAAAGCTCAAGGGCAATCATTAGAATCATGAGGTATAGATCTGAATATGGATTGTTTTTCCCATGGACAATTATATGTTGCATGTTCAAGAGTTGGTAAACCTGACAATCTAAATAAATGACGACACTCAAAGAGAAAGCGACCGGGACAAAAGGAATGTTCGATTAGCAATCAACAAAGCACCGGGACACAGGGAGTATAAATGACGACCAGGACATAAGTAAAAACAACTAAAAAAACTAAAAAAAAAAAGGTAAAAACTACAAAAAAACTAAAAAGAAAAAAATATATAAAATACGATGGATATATAAATGACGATGGCGACTCAGGGAATGGTCGATTAGCAATCACCATCAACAAAGCTCAAGGGCAATCATTAGAATCATGAGGTATAGATCTGAATACGGATTGTTTTCCCATGGACCATTATATGTTGCATGTTCAAGAGTCGGTAAACCTGACAATCTATTTATATGCACAGACAATGGGACAGCAAAGAATGTTGTATATTCGCAAGTTTTACGTAGTTAAAAACATATATATATATATATATATATATATATATATATATATATATATATATATATATATATATATATATATATATATATATATATATATATATATATCTATATTCACAGGTGGGACATAGGGACACAACTAGAATGGCGCGTAACTAATATGGCGCGTAACGACTTACGCGCGCGGAGGGGCTTGGGGGGGGCACGTAAAAACATATATATATATATATATATATATATATATATATATATATATATATATATATATATTCACAGGTGGGACATAGGGACACAACTAGAATGGCGCGTAACTAATATGGCGCGTAACGACTTACGCGCGCGGGGGGCTTGGGGGGCGCGAAGCGCCCCCACCAAATAGGTGTTGGGGTGGCGCAAAGCGCCACCCCAACAGCTAGTATATATATATATACATATATATATATATATATCTATGTATATATATATATATATATATATATATATATATATATATATATATATCTCTATTCACAGGTGGGACACAGGGGCACAACTACAATGGTGCGTAACTAATATGGCGCGTAACGACTTACGCGCGTGGGTGGGCTTTGGGGGGTGCAAAGCGCCCCCACCAACTAGGTGTTGGGGTGGCACGAAGCGCCACCCCAACAGCTAGTCTTCTATATATATAAAAATAAGTATATATATATATATATATATATATATATATATATATATATATATATATATATATATATATATATATATATATATATATATATATATATATATATATATATATTTAATTACGTAAAACATGCAAATATACAACATTCTTTGCTGTCCCATTGTCTGTCCATATAAATAGATTGTCAGGTTTACCAACTCTTGAACATGCAACATAATAATTGTCCATGGGAAAACAATCCGTATTCAGATCTATACCGCATTTTTCTAACGATTGCCCTTGAGCTTTGTTGATGGTGATTCCTAAACGAACATTCCCTGTGTCCCCGTCGTCATTTATATATCCCCCTGTGCCCCCCGGCGTCCCCGTTGTAGTTGTGTCCCTGTGTCCTGGTCATCTATTCCCTGTGTCCCGGTCGTCATTTGTGTCCCGGTATCCCAGTCTGTAATCTCTCTTTGAGTGTCCCGGTCGTCATTTATATTCCCTCTGTCCCGGTCGTCATTTGTGTCCCGGTCTGTAATTTCTCTTTGAGTGTCCCGATCGTCATTTATATTCCCTGTGTCCCAGTCATCATTTTTTTCCCGTTGTCCCGGTCTGTAGTGTCATCTTATAATGACGTCATATACAAAGCCTTATATACTTATAATGACGTCAAATGCAAACCCACAAACAAACAAACATACATATATACAACTTATTTTTATATATATAGATACAGTTTCTTCTTTAGTTTTTTTTTCTTTTTTTAGTTTCTTCTTTTTATTGATTTGTTTTCTTCAATTTGTCAATGTTCATTCTAACATTGACGCTTGGAAAAATCTTTACGTGCCAAGCATGCTAAAGCTCCAACAATTTATATTAAACCTCAAAATTTGGGATATCTGTTTTAAGGTTTTCGAATTACTTTAATCTATTGTCAAAATATATTGAAATATTTGTGCAATTCCCAGTTTTTTTAGTTTTTTAGCTTTTTTAGTTTTTTTTTTCTTTTTAGTTTTTTATCTTTTTTATTTTTTTACGTGTTTTCTTTTTAGGTTTTTTCTTATTTTCTTTTTTTTATATTTTATTTATTTTTTTTTTAGTTTTTTCTTTTTAGTTTTTTTTTAGTTTTTTACCATTTTTCTTTTTTCAGTTTTCTTTTTCTTCTTTATTTTTCAGACGTAAATACATATCGCCGAACCTTTGTTTTTTTAACTAAAATCTGGTAGGCATTGATGACCTTATCCAAGTCAAAATCCCAAACCCAATCATCATCGTTTCAGTTTTGATACGTTTTGACTCTCGCTGTCCAGGTGGATTTTCATCTAACTGCGCGGTTTTGCGTTCTTTAACCGCAAGCCTTTTGGCATTAACCCTTTGAGCAGATTCCTTGGCTGTTTCTTCTGCCATTGTAGGATTTATACTAAAATTTCTCTTTGAATTAACTATTTGAGCAGCTTCCTCGGCTGTTTCTTCTATCATTTTAAGATCTATACTAAAAATTATTTTTCACGTGCTAAGCTTGCTAAAGCTCAACAATTTATAATAAACCTCAATATTTCAAGTAACTGTTTTAAGGTTTTCGAATTACTTTAATCTATTGTCAAAATATTTCAAAATATTTATGCAATTCCCAGTTTTTACATTTTAGTTTGTTTTCTTTTATATATATAGAAGATATAATCTGGCGTAAATGACATAGTGTAACAGACATAACACACAAACAACTTATTTTTATATATATAGAAGACTGCTGTCCCATTGTCTTTGCATATAAATAGATTGTCAGGTTTACTGACTCTTGAACATGCAACATATAATTGTGCATGGGAAAAACAATCCGTATTCAGATCTATACCTGATTATTCTAATGATTGCCCTTGAGCTTTTTTGATGGTGATTGTTAATAGAACATTCTTTGTGTCCCCGTCGTCATTTATATATCCCCCTGTGCCCCCGGCGTCCCCGTTGTAATTGTGTCCCTGTGTCCCGGTCGTCATTTATATTCCCTGTGTCCCGGTCATCATTTGTGTCCCGGTGTCCCAGTTTGTAATTTCTCTTTGAGTGTCCCGGTCGTCTCCCTGTGTCCCGGTGTCCCGGTCGTCATTTGTGTCCCGGTGTCCCGGTCTGTAGTGTCATCTTATAATGACGTCATATACAAAGCCTTATATACTTATAATGACGTCAAATGCAAACCCACAAACAAAGAAACATGCATATATACAACTTGTTTTTATATATATAGATACAGTTTCTTCTTTCGTTTTTTTTTCTTTTTTAGTTTTTTCTTTTTCTAGTTTCTTCTTTTTATTGGTTTGTTTTCTTCAATTTGTCAATGTTCATTCTAACATTGACACTTGGAAAAATCTTTACGTGCCAAGCATGCTAAAGCTCCAACAATTTATATTAAACCTCAAAATTTGGGGTATCTGTTTTAAGGTTTTCGAATTACTTTAATCTATTGTCAAAATATATTGAAATATTTGTGCAATTCCCAGTTTATTTTAGTTTTTTCTTTTTTTTAGTTTTTCAGCTTTTTTTAGTTTTTTTTCTTTCTAGTTTTTTATCTTTTTTTATTTTTTTACGTTTTTTCTTTTTAGGTTTTCTCTTTTTTTAATTTTTTTAATTTTTTATTTTTTTTTAGTTTTTTAGTTTTTTACCGTTTTTCTTTTTTCGAATTACTTTAATCTATTGTCAAAATATTTCGAAATATTTATGAAATTTCCAGTTTTTATATTCTAGTTTGTTTTCTTTTATATATATAGAAGATATAATCTGGCGTAACAGACATAGTGTAACAGACATAACAGACAGACAACTTATTTATATATATATATATATATATATATATATATATATATATATATATATATGTATATATATATATATACTAGCTGTTGGGGTGGCGCTTCGCGCCCCCCCCCCAAGCCCCCCGCGCGCGTAAGTCGTTACGCGCCATATTAGTTACGCGCCATTGTAGTTGTGTCCCTATGTCCCACCTGTGAATCGACCATTCCCTGAGTCGCCATCGTCATTTATATATCCCCCTGTGCACCCCGGCGTCCCCTTTGTAGTTATGTCCCTGTTTCCCGGTCGTCGTCATTCATACTCCCTGTGTCCCGGTGCTTTGTTGATTGCTAATCGAACATTCCTTTTGTCCCGGTCGCTTTCTCTTTGAGTGTCGTCATTTATTTAGATTGTTTCTCCTTTATTTTTCAGTTTTTTTCCTTTTTTTACTTTTTTAGTTCTTTTAGTTTTTACCTTTTTTAGTTTTTTTTAGTTTTTTTCTTTTTTACTTTTTTTTTTAGTTTTTATCTTTTTTATTTTTTTTTATTTTTATTCTTAATTTTATTAGTTTTCTTTTTCTCTTCTATTTTTCAGTTATTTCCTTTTTTTTAAGTTTTTTTTTTAGTTTTTAGTTTTTTTAGTTTTTTTTTCCTTTTTTTCTTTTTAGTTTTTTATTGGTTTTTTACCTTTTTTTTAGCTTTTTTAGTTTTTTTCGTTTTTTCTTTT